>NW_027421979.1:300000-428415 GCF_037893015.1 Macrotis lagotis
AAGTCTCAGGCACGACACCGAACTCTAGGCAATGAACGGCAAGGCAAGGAAAGGGTAACGCATGGGAAAGCACGGTCAGGCGAGGCAAGGCTAAGGCACGACAACGCAAGGCTAGGCAATGCACGGAAGGCAAGCAAAGAGTAACGGAAGGTAAGGAAGGCAAGGGAAAGCAAGGAAAGGCAAGTGTAACGGAAGGAACGGCACGGCAAGGGGAAACAAGGCTAAGGCACGACAACGCACGCTAGGCAATGCACGGCAAGGCAAGGAAAGGGTAACGCAGGGGAAGGCACGGTCAGGTGAGGCAAGGATAAGGCACGAAAATGCAAGGCTAGGCAATGCACGGCAAGGCAAGGAAAGGGTAACGGAAGGAAAGGAAGGCAAGGCAAAGCAAGGAAAGGCAAGTGTAACAAAAGGCACGCCACGGCAAGGGGAATCAAGGCTAAGGCACGACAACGCACGGCTAGGCAATGCACGGCAAGGCAAGGAAAGGGTAACGCAAGGCAAGGCACGGTGAGGCTAGGCAAGGCTAATGCACGACAACGCTAGGCTAGGCAATGCACCACAATGCAAGTAAAGCTTAAAGCAAAGGAAGGCACGGTCAGAAGAGATAAGGCTAAGGCACGACAACGCAAGGCTAGGCAATGCACGGAAGGCAAGCAAAGAGTAACGGAAGGTAAGGAAGGCAAAGGAAAGCAAGGAAAGGCAATGGTAACGGAAGGAACGGCACGGCAAGGGGAAACAAGTCTAAGGCACGACAACGCACGCTAGGCAATGCACGGCAAGGGAAGGAAAGGGTAACGCATTTGAAAGCACGGGCAGGCGAGGCAACGCTAAGGCACGACAACGCAAGGCTAGGCAATGCACGGAAGGCAAGCAAAGAGTAACGGAAGGTAAGGAAGGCAAGGGAAAGGAAGAAAAGGCAAGTGTAACGGAAGGAACGGCACGGCAAGGGGAAACAAGGCTAAGGCACGACAACGCACGGCTAGGCAATGCACGGAAAGGCAAGGAAAGGGTAATGCATGGGAAAGCACGGTCAGGCGAGGCAAGCCTAAGGCATGACAACGCAAGGCTAGGCAATGCACGGAAAGCAAGCAAAGAGTAACGGAACGCAAGGAAGGCAAGGGAAAGCAAGGGAAGGCAAGGGTAACGGAAGGAACGGCACGGTAAGGGGTAACAAGGCTAAGGCACGGCAACGCAGGGCTAGGCAATGCACGGCAAGGCAAGGAAAGGGTAACGCAGGGGAAGGCACGGTCAGGTGAGGCAAGGATAAGGCACGACAATGCAAGGCTAGGCAATGCACGGCAAGGCAAGGAAAGAGTAACGGAAGGAAAGGAAGGCAAGTCAAAGCCAGGAAAGGCAAGTGTAACAAAAGGCACGCCACGGCAAGGGGAAACAAGGCTAAGGCACGACAACGCACGGCTAGGCAATGCACGGCAAGGCAAGGAAAGGGTAACGCAAGGCAAGGCACGGTGAGGCTAGGCAAGGCTAATGCACGCCAACGGAAGGCTAGGCAATGCACGACAATGCAAGGAAAGCTTAAAGCAAAGGAAGGCACGGTCAGCCGAGATAAGGCTAAGGGACGACAACGCAAGGCTAGGCAATGCAGCGAAGGGAAGCAAAGAGTAACGGAAGGTAAGCAAGGCAAGGAAAAGCAAGGAAAGGCAAGGGTAACGGATGGAATTGCACGGCAAGGGGAAACAAGGCTAAGGCACGGCAAAGCAGGCTGGGCAATGCACCGCAAGGCAAGGAAAGGGTAACGCATGGGAAAGCACGTTCAGGCGAGGCAAGGCTAAGGCACGACAACGCAAGGCTAGGCAATGCACGGAAGGCAAGCAAAGAGTAACGGAAGGTAAGGAAGGCAAGGGAAAGCAAAGAAAGGCAAGTGTAACGGAAGGAACGGCACGGCAAGGGGAAACAAGGCTAAGGCACGACAACGCACGCTAGGCAATGCACGGCAAGGCAAGGAAAGGGTAACGCATGGGAAAGCACGGTCAGGCGAGGCAAGGCTAAGGAAAGCCAACGCAAGGCTAGGCAATGCACGGAAAGCAAGCAAGGAGTAACGGAATGCAAGGAAGGAAAGGGAAAGCAAGGGAAGGCAAGGGTAACGGAAGGAACGGCACGGCAAGGGGTAACAAGGCTAAGGCACGACAACACACGGCTAGGAAATGCACGGCAAGTCAAGGAAAGGGTAACGCAAGGCAAGGCACGGTGAGGCTAGGCAAGGTTAATGCACGACAATGCAAGGCTAGGCAATGCACGACAATGCAAGGAAAGCTTGAAGCAAAGGAAGGCACGGTCAGGCGAGATAAGGCTAAGGCACGACAACGCAAGGCTAGGCAATTCAGGGAAGGCAAGCAAAGAGTAACGGAAGGTAAGCAAGGCAAGGAAAAGGAAGGAAAGGCCAGGGTAACGGAAGGAACGGCACGGCAAGGAGAAACAAGTCTAAGGCACGACACCGAACGCTAGGCAATGAACGGCAAGGCAAGGAAAGGGTAACGCATTTGAAAGCACGGTCAGGCGAGGCAACGCTAAGGCACGACAACACAAGGCTAGGCAATGCACGGAAGGCAAGCAAAGAGTAACGGAAGGTAAGGAAGGCAAGGGAAAGGAAGGAAAGGCAAGTGTAACGGAAGGAACGGCACGGCAAGGGGAAACAAGGCTAAGGCACGACAACGCACGGCTAGGCAATGCACGGAAAGGCAAGGAAAGGGTAACGCATGGGAAAGCACGGTCAGGCGATGAAAGGCTAAGGCATGACAACGCAAGGCTAGGCAATGCACGGAAAGCAAGCAAAGAGTAACGGAACGCAAGGAAGGCAAGGGAAAGCAAGGGAAGGCAAGGGTAACGGAAGGAACGGCACGATAAGGGGTAACAAAGCTAAGGCACGGCAACGCAGGGCTAGGCAATGCACGGCAAGGCAAGGAAAGGGTAACGCAGGGGAAGGCACGGTGAGGTGAGGCAAGGATAAGGAACGCCAATGCAAGGCTAGGCAATGCACGGCAAGGCAAGGAAAGAGGAACGGAAGGAAAGGAAGGCAAGTCAAAGCCAGGAAAGGCAAGTGTAACAAAAGGCACGCCACGGCAAGGGGAAACAAGGCTAAGGCACGACAACGCACGGCTAGGCAATGCACGGCAAGGCAAGGAAAGGGTAACGCAAGGCAAGGCACGGTGAGGCTAGGCAAGGCTAATGCACGACAACGCAAGGCTAGGCAATGCACGACAATGCAAGGAAAGCTTAAAGCAAAGGAAGGCACGGTCAGGCAAGATAAGGCTAAGGCACGACAACGCAAGGGTAGGCAATGCGGGGAAGGGAAGCAAAGAGTAACGGAAGGTATGCAAGGCAAGGAAAAGCAAGGAAAGGCAAGGGTAACGGAAGGAATTGCACGGAAAGGGAAACAAGGCTAAGGCACGGCAACGCAGGCTGGGCAATGCACGGCAAGGCAAGGAAAGGGTAACGCATGGGAAAGCACGTTCAGGCGAGGCAAGGCTAAGGCACGACAACGCAAGGCTAGGCAATGCACGGAAGGCAAGCAAAGAGTAACGGAAGTTAAGGAAGGCAAGGGAAAGCAAAGAAAGGAAAGTGTAACGGAAGGAACTGCACGGCAAGGGGAAACAAGGCTAAGGCACGACAACGCACGGCTAGGCAATGCACGGCAAGGCAAGCAAAGGGTAACGCAAGGCAATGCACGGTGAGGCTAGACAAGGCTAATGCACGAAAACGCAAGGCTAGGCAATGCACGACAATGCAAGGAAAGCTTAAAGCAAAGGAAGGCAAGGTCAGGCGAGATAAGGCAAAGGCACGACAACGCAAGGCTAGGCAATTCAGGGAAGGCAAGCAAAGAGTAACGGAAGGTAAGGAAGGCAAGGAAAAGCAAGGAAAGGCAAGGGTAACGGAAGAAACGGCAGGGCAAGGGGGAACAAGTCTAAGGCACGACACCGAACGCTAGGCAATGAACGGCAAGGCAAGGAAAGGTTAACGCATGGGAAAGCACGGTCAGGCGAGGCAAGGCTACGGCACGACAACGGAAGGCTAGGCAATGCACGGAAGGCAAGCAAAGAGTAACGGAATGCAAGGAAGGCAAGGGAAAGCAAGGGAAGTCAAGGGTAACGGAAGGAACGGCACGGCAAGGGGTAAGAAGGCTAAGGCACGACAACGCAGGGCTAGGCAATGCACGGCAAGGCAAGGAAAGGGTAACGCAGGGGAAGGCACGGTCAGGTGAGGCAAGGATAAGGCACGACAATGCAAGGCTAGGCAATGCACGGCAAGGCAAGTAAAGTGTAACGGAAGGAAAGGAAGGCAAGGAAAAGCAAGGAAAGGCAAGGGTAACGGAAGGAACTGCACGGCAAGGGGAAACAAGGCTAAGGCACGACAACGCACGGCTAGGCAATGCACGGCAAGGCAAGCAAAGGGTAACGCAAGGCAATGCACGGTGAGGCTAGACAAGGCTAATGCACGAAAACGCAAGGCTAGGCAATGCACGACAATGCAAGGAAAGCTTAAAGCAAAGGAAGGCAAGGTCAGGCGAGATAAAGCAAAGGCATGACAACGCAAGGCTAGGCAATTCAGGGAAGGCAAGCAAAGAGTAACGGAAGGTAAGGAAGGCAAGGGAAAGCAAGGAAAGGCAAGTGTAACGGAAGGAACGGCACGGCAAGGGGAAACAAGCCTAAGGCACGACAACGCACGCTAGGCAATGCCCGGCAAGGCAAGGAAAGGGTAACGCATGGGAAAGCACGGTCAGGAGAGGCAAGGCTAAGGCATGACAACGCAAGGCTAGGCAATGCACGGAAAGCAAGCAAAGAGTAACGGAACGCAAGGAAGGCAAGGGAAAGCAAGGGAAGGCAAGGGTAACGGAAGGAACGGCACGCCAATGGGTAAGAAGGCTAAGGCACGACAACGCAGGGTTAGGCAATGCACGGCAAGGGAAGGAAAGGGTAACGGAGGGTAGGCACGGTCAGGTGAGGCAAGGATAAGGCACGACAATGCAAGGCTAGGCAATGCACGGCAAGGCAAGGAAAGAGTAACGGAAGGAAAGGAAGGCAAGGCAAAGCCAGGCAAGGCAAGTGTAACAAAAGGCACGCCACGGCAAGGGGAATCAAGTCTAAGGCACGACAACGCACGGCTAGGCAATGCACGGCAAGGCAAGGAAAGGGTAACGCAAGGCAAGGCACGGTGAGGCTAGGCAAGGCTAATGCACGACAACGCAAGGCTAGGCAATGCACGACAATGCAAGGAAAGCTTAAAGCAAAGGAAGGCACGGTCAGGCGAGATAAGGCTAAGGCACGACAACGCAAGGCTAGGCAATGCACGGAAGGCAAGCAAAGAGTAACGGAAGGTAAGGAAGGCAAGGGAAAGCAAAGAAAGGCAAGTGTAACGGAAGGAACGGCACGGCAAGGGGAAACAAGGCTAAGGCACGACAACGCACGCTAGGCAAAGCACGGCAAGGCAAGGAAAGGGTAACGCATGGGAAAGCACGGTCAGGCGAGGCAAGCCTAAGGCATGACAACGCAAGGCTAGGCAATGCACGGAAAGCAAGCAAAGAGTAACGGAAGGTAAGGAAGGCAAGGGAAAGCAAAGAAAGGCAAGTGTAACGGAAGGAACGGCACGGCAAGGGGAAACAAGGCTAAGGCACGACAACGCACGGTAGGCAATGCACGGCAAGGCAAGGAAAGGGTAACGCATGGGAAAGCACGGTCAGGCGAGGCTAGGCAAAGGAAAGCCAACGCAAGGCTAGGCAATGCACGGAAAGCAAGCAAGGAGTAACGGAATGCAAGGAAGGAAAGGGAAACAAGGGAAGGCAAGGGTAACGGAAGAAACGGCACGGCAAGGGGTAACAAGGCTAAGGCACGACAACACACGGCTAGGAAATGCACGGCAAGGCAAGGAAAGGGTAACGAAAGGCAAGGCACGGTGAGGCTAGGCAAGGTTAATGCACGACAACGCAAGGGTAGGCAATGCACGACAATGCAAGGAAAGCTTAAGGCAAAGGAAGGCACGGTCAGGCGAGATAAGGCTAAGGCACGACACCGCAAGGCTAGGCAATTCAGGGAAGGCAAGCAAAGAGTAACGGAAGGTAAGCAAGGCAAGGAAAAGGAAGGAAAGGCCAGGGTAACGGAAGGAACGGCACGGCAAGGAGAAACAAGTCTAAGGCACGACACCGAACACTAGGCAATGAACGGCAAGGCAAGGAAAGGGTAACGCATTTGAAAGCACGGTCAGGCGAGGCAACGCTAAGGCACGACAACGCAAGGCTCGGCAATGCACGGAAGGCAAGCAAAGAGTAACGGAAGGTAAGGAAGGCAAGGGAAAGGAAGGAAAGGCAAGTGTAACGGAAGGAACGGCACGGCAAGGGGAAACAAGGCTAAGGCACGACAACGCACGGCTAGGCAATGCACGGAAAGGCAAGGAAAGGGTAACGCATGGGAAAGCACGGTCAGGCGATTAAAGGCTAAGGCATGACAACGCAAGGCTAGGCAATGCACGGAAAGCAAGCAAAGAGTAACGGAACGCAAGGAAGGCAAGGGAAAGCAAGGGAAGGCATGGGTAACGGAAGGAACGGCAGGATAAGGGGTAACAAGGCTAAGGCACGGCAACGCAGGGCTAGGCAATGCACGGCAAGGCAAGGAAAGGGTAACGTAGGGGAAGGCAAGGTCAGGTGAGGCAAGGATAAGGAACGCCAATGCAAGGCTAGGCAATGCACGGCAAGGCAAGGAAAGAGGAACGGAAGGAAAGGAAGGCAAGTCAAAGCCAGGAAAGGCAAGTATAACAAAAGGCACGCCACGGCAAGGGGAAACAAGGCTAAGGCACGACAACGCACGGCTAGGCAATGCACGGCAAGGCAAGGAAAGGGTAACGCAAGGCAAGGCACGGTGAGGCTAGGCAAGGCTAATGCACGACAACGCAAGGCTAGGCAATGCACGACAATGCAAGGAAAGCTTAAAGCAAAGGAAGGCACGGTCAGGCGAGATAAGGCTAAGGCACGACAACGCAAGGCTAGGCAATGCAGGGAAAGGAAGCAAAGAGTAACGGAAGGTATGCAAGGCAAGGAAAAGCAAGGAAAGGCAAGGGTAACGGAAGGAATTGCACGGCAAGGGGAAACAAGGCTAAGGCACGGCAACGGAGGCTGGGCAATGCACGGCAAGGTAAGGAAAGGGTAACGCATGGGAAAGCACGGTCAGGAGAGGCAAGGCTAAGGCATGACAACGCAAGGCTAGGCAATGCACGGAAAGGAAGCAAAGAGTAACGGAACGCAAGGAAGGCAAGGGAAAGCAAGGGAAGGCAAGGGTAACGGAAGGAAAGGCACGCCAATGGGTAAGAAGGCAAGGAAAGGCAAGGGTAACGGAAGGAACGGCACGGCAGGTGAGGCAAGGATAAGGCACGACAATGCAAGGCTAGGCAATGCACGGCAAGGCAAGGAAAGAGTAACGGAAGGAAAGGAAGGCAAGGCAAAGCCAGGCAAGGCAAGTGTAACAAAAGGCACGCCACGGCAAGGGGAATCAAGGCTAAGGCACGACAACGCACGGCTAGGCAATGCACGGCAAGGCAAGGAAAGGGTAACGCAAGGCAAGGCACGGTGAGGCTAGGCAAGGCTAATGCACGACAACGCAAGGCTAGGCAATGCACGACAATGCAAGGAAAGCTTAAAGCAAAGGAAGGCACGGTCAGGCGAGATAAGGCTAAGGCACGACAACGCAAGGCTAGGCAATGCACGGAAGGCAAGCAAAGAGTAACGGAAGGTAAGGAAGGCAAGGGAAAGCAAGGAAAGGCAAGTGTAACGGAAGGAACGGCACGGCAAGGGGAAACAAGGCTAAGGCACGACAACGCACGCTAGGCAAAGCACGGCAAGGCAAGGAAAGGGTAACGCATGGGAAAGCACGGTCAGGCGAGGCAAGCCTAAGGCATGACAACGCAAGGCTAGGCAATGCACGGAAAGCAAGCAAAGAGTAACGGAAGGTAAGGAAGGCAAGGGAAAGCAAAGAAAGGCAAGTGTAACGGAAGGAACGGCACGGCAAGGGGAAACAAGGCTAAGGCACGACAACGCACGGTAGGCAATGCACGGCAAGGCAAGGAAAGGGTAACGCATGGGAAAGCACGGTCAGGCGAGGCTAGGCTAAGGAAAGCCAACGCAAGGCTAGGCAATGCACGGAAAGCAAGCAAGGAGTAACGGAATGCAAGGAAGGAAAGGGAAAGCAAGGGAAGGCAAGGGTAACGGAAGGAACGGCACGGCAAGGGGTAACAAGGCTAAGGCACGACAACACACGGCTAGGAAATGCACGGCAAGGCAAGGAAAGGGTAACGCAAGGGAAGGCACGGTGAGGCTAGGCAAGGCTAATGCACGACAACGCAAGGCTAGGCAATGCACGACAATGCAAGGAAAGCTTAAAGCAAAGGAAGGCACGGTCAGGCGAGATAAGGCTAAGGCACGACACCGCAAGGCTAGGCAATTCAGGGAAGGCAAGCAAAGAGTAACGGAAGGTAAGCAAGGCAAGGAAAAGGAAGGAAAGGCCAAGGGTAACGGAAGAAACGGCACGGCAAGGAGAAACAAGTCTAAGGCACGACACCGAACGCTAGGCAATGAACGGCAAGGCAAGGAAAGGGTAACGCATTTGAAAGCACGGTCAGGCGAGGCAACGCTAAGGCACGACAACGCAAGGCTCGGCAATGCACGGAAGGCAAGCAAAGAGTAACGGAAGGTAAGGAAGGCAAGGGAAAGGAAGGAAAGGCAAGTGTAACGGAAGGAACGGCACGGCAAGGGGAAACAAGGCTAAGGCACGACAACGCACGGCTAGGCAATGCACGGAAAGGCAAGGAAAGGGTAACGCATGGGAAAGCACGGTCAGGCGATTAAAGGCTAAGGCATGACAACGCAAGGCTAGGCAATGCACGGAAAGCAAGCAAAGAGTAACGGAACGCAAGGAAGGCAAGGGAAAGCAAGGGAAGGCAAGGGTAACGGAAGGAACGGCACGATAAGGGGTAACAAGGCTAAGGCACGGCAACGCAGGGCTAGGCAATGCACGGCAAGGCAAGGAAAGGGTAACGTAGGGGAAGGCACGGTCAGGTGAGGCAAGGATAAGGAACGCCAATGCAAGGCTAGGCAATGCACGGCAAGGCAAGGAAAGAGGAACGGAAGGAAAGGAAGGCAAGTCAAAGCCAGGAAAGGCAAGTATAACAAAAGGCACGCCACGGCAAGGGGAAACAAGGCTAAGGCACGACAACGCACGGCTAGGCAATGCACGGCAAGGCAAGGAAAGGGTAACGCAAGGCAAGGCACGGTGAGGCTAGGCAAGGCTAATGCACGACAACGCAAGGCTAGGCAATGCACGACAATGCAAGGAAAGCTTAAAGCAAAGGAAGGCACGGTCAGGCGAGATAAGGCTAAGGCACGACAACGCAAGGCTAGGCAATGCAGGGAAGGGAAGCAAAGAGTAACGGAAGGTATGCAAGGCAAGGAAAAGCAAGGAAAGGCAAGGGTAACGGAAGGAATTGCACGGCAAGGGGAAACAAGGCTAAGGCACGGCAACGGAGGCTGGGCAATGCACGGCAAGGCAAGGAAAGGGTAACGCATGGGAAAGCACGTTCAGGCGAGGCAAGGCTAAGGCACGACAACGCAAGGCTAGGCAATGCACGGAAGGCAAGCAAAGAGTAACGGAAGTTAAGGAAGGCAAGGGAAAGCAAAGAAAGGCAAGTGTAACGGAAGGAACTGCACGGCAAGGGGAAACAAGGCTAAGGTACGATAACGCACGGCTAGGCAATGCACGGCAAGGCAAGCAAAGGGTAACGCAAGGCAATGCACGGTGAGGCTAGACAAGGCTAATGCACGAAAACGCAAGGCTAGGCAATGCACGACAATGCAAGGAAAGCTTAAAGCAAAGGAAGGCAAGGTCAGGCGAGATAAGGCAAAGGCACGACAACGCAAGGCTAGGCAATTCAGGGAAGGCAAGCAAAGAGTAACGGAAGGTAAGGAAGGCAAGGAAAAGCAAGGAAAGGCAAGGGTAACGGAAGGAACGGCAGGGCAAGGGGGAACAAGTCTAAGGCACGACACCGAACGCTAGGCAATGAACGGCAAGGCAAGGAAAGGGTAACGCATGGGAAAGCACGGTCAGGCGAGGCAAGGCTAAGGCACGACAACGCAAGGCTAGGCAATGCACGGAAGGCAAGCAAAGAGTAACGGAATGTAAGGAAGGCAAGGGAAAGCAAGGAAAGGCAAGTGTAACGGAAGGAACGGCACGGCAAGGGGAAACAAGGCTAAGGCACGACAACGCACGCTAGGCAATGCACGGCAAGGCAAGGAAAAGGTAACGCATGGGAAAGCACGGTCAGGCGAGGCAAGGCTAAGGCATGACAACGCAAGGCTAGGCAATGCACGGAAAGCAAGCAAAGAGTAACGGAACGCAAGGAAGGCAAGGGAAAGCAAGGGAAGGCAAGGGTAACGGAAGGAACGGCACGGCAAGGGGAAAGAAGGCTAAGGCACGACAACGCAGGGCTAGGCAATGCACGGCAAGGCAAGGAAAGGGTAACGCAGGGGAAGGCACGGTCAGGTGAGGCAAGGATAAGGCACGACAATGCAAGGCTAGGCAATGCACGGCAAGGCAAGTAAAGAGTAACGGAAGGAAAGGAAGGCAAGGCAAAGCCAGGCAAGGCAAGTGTAACAAAAGGCACGCCACGGCAAGGGGAATCAAGGCTAAGGCACGACAACGCACGGCTAGGCAATGCACGGCATGGCAAGAAAAGGGTAACGCAAGGCAAGGCACGGTGAGGCTAGGCAAGGCTAATGCACGACAACGCAAGGCTAGGCAATGCACGACAATGCAAGGAAAGCTTAAAGCAAAGGAAGGCACGGTCAGGCGAGATAAGGCTAAGGCACGACAACGCAAGGCTAGGCAATGCACGGAAGGCAAGCAAAGAGTAACGGAAGGTAAGGAAGGCAAGGGAAAGCAAAGAAAGGCAAGTGTAACGGAAGGAACGACACGGCAAGGCGAAACAAGGCTAAGGCACGACAACGCACGCTAGGCAATGCACGGCAAGGCAAGGAAAGGGTAACGCATGGGAAAGCACGGTCAGGCGAGGCAAGGCTAAGGAAAGCCAACGCAAGGCTAGGCAATGCACGGAAAGAAAGCAAGGAGTAACGGAAGGTAAGGAAGGCAAGGGAAAGCAAGGAAAGGCAAGTGTAACGGAAGGAACGGCACGGCAAGGGGAAACAAGGCTAAGGCACGACAACGCACGCTAGGCAATGCACGGCAAGGGAAGGAAAGGGTAACGCAGGGGAAGGCACGGTCAGGTGAGGCAAGGATAAGGCACGAAAATGCAAGGCTAGGCAATGCACGGCAAGGCAAGGAAAGGGTAACGCAAGGCAAGGCACGGTGAGGCAAAGCCAGGAAAGGCAAGTGTAACAAAAGGCACGCCACGGCAAGGGGAAACAAGGCTAAGGCACGACAACGCACGGCTAGGCAATACACGGCAAGGCAAGGAAAGGGTAACGCAAGGCAAGGCACGGTGAGGCTAGGCAAGGCTAATGCACGACAACGCAAGGCTAGGCAATGCACCACAATGCAAGGAAATGTTAAAGCAAAGGAAGGCACGGTCAGGCGAGATAAGGCTAAGGCACGACAACGCAAGGCTAGGCAATGCACGGAAGGCAAGCAAAGAGTAACGGAACGCAATGAAGGCAAGGGAAAGCAAGGGAAGGCAAGGGTAACGGAAGGAACGGCACGGCAAGGGGAAACAAGGCTAAGGCACGACAACGCACGCTAGGCAATGCACGGCAAGGCAAGGAAAGGGTAACGCATGGGAAAGCACGGTCAGGCGAGGCAAGCCTAAGGCATGACAACGCAAGGCTAGGCAATGCACGGAAAGCAAGCAAAGTGTAAAGGAACGCAAGGAAGGCAAGGGAAAGCAAGGGAAGGCAAGGGTAACGCAAGGAACGGCACGGCAAGGGGTAACAAGGCTAAGGCACGAAAACCCAGGGCTAGGCAATGCACGGCAAGGCAAGGAAAGAGTAAAGGAAGGTAAGGAAGGCAAGGGAAAGCAAGGAAAGGCAATGGTAACGGAAGGAACGGCACGGCAAGGGGAAACAAGGCTAAGGCACGACAACGCACGGCTAGGCAATGCACGGCAAGGCAAGCAAAGGGTAACGCAAGGCAATGCACGGTGAGGCTAGAAAAGGCTAATGTACGAAAACGCAAGGCTAGGCAATGCACGACAATGCAAGGAAAGCTTAAAGCAAAGGAAGGCAAGGTCAGGCGAGATAAGGCAAAGGCACGACAACGCAAGGCTAGGCAATTCAGGGAAGGCAAGCAAAGAATAACGGAAGGTAAGGAAGGCAAGGGAAAGCAAGGAAAGGCAAGGGTAACGGAAGGAACGGCACGGCAAGGGGGAACAAGTCTCAGGCACGACACCGAACTCTAGGCAATGAACGGCAAGGCAAGGAAAGGGTAACGCATGGGAAAGCACGGTCAGGCGAGGCAAGGCTAAGGCACGACAACGCAAGGCTAGGCAATGCACGGAAGGCAAGCAAAGAGTAACGGAAGGTAAGGAAGGCAAGGGAAAGCAAGGAAAGGCAAGTGTAACGGAAGGAACGGCACGGCAAGGGGAAACAAGGCTAAGGCACGACAACGCACGCTAGGCAATGCACGGCAAGGCAAGGAAAGGGTAACGCAGGGGAAGGCACGGTCAGGTGAGGCAAGGATAAGGCACGAAAATGCAAGGCTAGGCAATGCACGGCAAGGCAAGGAAAGGGTAACGGAAGGAAAGGAAGGCAAGGCAAAGCAAGGAAAGGCAAGTGTAACAAAAGGCACGCCACGGCAAGGGGAATCAAGGCTAAGGCACGACAACGCACGGCTAGGCAATGCACGGCAAGGCAAGAAAGGGTAACGCAAGGCAAGGCACGGTGAGGCTAGGCAAGGCTAATGCACGACAACGCTAGGCTAGGCAATGCACCACAATGCAAGTAAAGCTTAAAGCAAAGGAAGGCACGGTCAGAAGAGATAAGGCTAAGGCACGACAACGCAAGGCTAGGCAATGCACGGAAGGCAAGCAAAGAGTAACGGAAGGTAAGGAAGGCAAAGGAAAGCAAGGAAAGGCAATGGTAACGGAAGGAACGGCACGGCAAGGGGAAACAAGTCTAAGGCACGACAACGCACGCTAGGCAATGCACGGCAAGGGAAGGAAAGGGTAACGCATTTGAAAGCACGGTCAGGCGAGGCAAGGCTAAGGCACGACAACGCAAGGCTAGGCAATGCACGGAAGGCAAGCAAAGAGTAACGGAAGGTAAGGAAGGCAAGGGAAAGGAAGAAAAGGCAAGTGTAACGGAAGGAACGGCACGGCAAGGGGAAACAAGGCTAAGGCACGACAACGCACGGCTAGGCAATGCACGGAAAGGCAAGGAAAGGGTAACGCATGGGAAAGCACGGTCAGGCGAGGCAAGCCTAAGGCATGACAACGCAAGGCTAGGCAATGCACGGAAAGCAAGCAAAGAGTAACGGAACGCAAGGAAGGCAAGGGAAAGCAAGGGAAGGCAAGGGTAACGGAAGGAACGGCACGGTAAGGGGTAACAAGGCTAAGGCACGGCAACGCAGGGCTAGGCAATGCACGGCAAGGCAAGGAAAGGGTAACGCAGGGGAAGGCACGGTCAGGTGAGGCAAGGATAAGGCACGACAATGCAAGGCTAGGCAATGCACGGCAAGGCAAGGAAAGAGTAACGGAAGGAAAGGAAGGCAAGGCAAAGCCAGGAAAGGCAACTGTAACAAAAGGCACGCCACGGCAAGGGGAAACAAGGCTAAGGCACGACAACGCACGGCTAGGCAATGCACGGCAAGGCAAGGAAAGGGTAACGCAAGGCAAGGCACGGTGAGGCTAGGCAAGGCTAATGCACGCCAACGCAAGGCTAGGCAATGCACGACAATGCAAGGAAAGCTTAAAGCAAAGGAAGGCACGGTCAGGAGAGATAAGGCTAAGGCACGACAACGCAAGGCTAGGCAATTCAGGGAAGGCGAGCAAAGAGTAACGGAAGGTAAGCAAGGCAAGGAAAAGCAAGGAAAGGCAAGGGTAACGGAAGGAATTGCACGGCAAGGGGAAACAAGGCTAAGGCACGGCAACGCAGGCTGGGCAATGCACCGCAAGGCAAGGAAAGGGTAACGCATGGGAAAGCACGTTCAGGCGAGGCAAGTCTAAGGCACGACAACGCAAGGCTAGGCAATGCACGGAAGGCAAGCAAAGAGTAACGGAAGGTAAGGAAGGCAAGGGAAAGCAAAGAAAGGCAAGTGTAACGGAAGGAACGGCACGGCAAGGGGAAACAAGGCTAAGGCACGACAACGCACGCTAGGCAATGCACGGCAAGGCAAGGAAAGGGTAACGCATGGGAAAGCACGGTCAGGCGAGGCAAGGCTAAGGAAAGCCAACGCAAGGCTAGGCAATGCACGGAAAGCAAGCAAGGAGTAACGGAATGCAAGGAAGGAAAGGGAAAGCAAGGGAAGGCAAGGGTAACGGAAGGAACGGCACGGCAAGGGGTAACAAGGCTAAGGCACGACAACACACGGCTAGGAAATGCACGGCAAGGCAAGGAAAGGGTAACGCAAGGCAAGGCACGGTGAGGCTAGGCAAGGTTAATGCACGACAACGCAAGGCTAGGCAATGCACGACAATGCAAGGAAAGCTTGAAGCAAAGGAAGCCACGGTCAGGCGAGATAAGGCTAAGGCACGACAACGCAAGGCTAGGCAATTCAGGGAAGGCAAGCAAAGAGTAACGGAAGGTAAGCAAGGCAAGGAAAAGGAAGGAAAGGCCAGGGTAACGGAAGGAACGGCACGGCAAGGAGAAACAAGTCTAAGGCACGACACCGAACGCTAGGCAATGAACGGCAAGGCAAGGAAAGGGTAACGCATTTGAAAGCACGGTCAGGCGAGGCAACGCTAAGGCACGACAACACAAGGCTAGGCAATGCACGGAAGGCAAGCAAAGAGTAACGGAAGGTAAGGAAGGCAAGGGAAAGCAAGGAAAGGCAAGTGTAACGGAAGGAACGGCACGGCAAGGGGAAACAAGGCTAAGGCACGACAACGCACGGCTAGGCAATGCACGGAAAGGCAAGGAAAGGGTAACGCATGGGAAAGCACGGTCAGGCGATGAAAGGCTAAGGCATGACAACGCAAGGCTAGGCAATGCACGGAAAGCAAGCAAAGAGTAACGGAACGCAAGGAAGGCAAGGGAAAGCAAGGGAAGGCAAGGGTAACGGAAGGAACGGCACGATAAGGGGTAACAAGGCTAAGGCACGGCAACGCAGGGCTAGGCAATGCACGGCAAGGCAAGGAAAGGGTAACGCAGGGGAAGGCACGGTCAGGTGAGGCAAGGATAAGGAACGCCAATGCAAGGCTAGGCAATGCACGGCAAGGCAAGGAAAGAGGAACGGAAGGAAAGGAAGGCAAGTCAAAGCCAGGAAAGGCAAGTGTAACAAAAGGCACGCCACGGCAAGGGGAAACAAGGCTAAGGCACGACAACGCACGGCTAGGCAATGCACGGCAAGGCAAGCAAAGGGTAACGCAAGGCAATGCACGGTGAGGCTAGACAAGGCTAATGCACGAAAACGCAAGGCTAGGCAATGCACGACAATGCAAGGAAAGCTTAAAGCAAAGGAAGGCAAAGTCAGGCGAGATAAGGCAAAGGCACGACAACGCAAGTCTAGGCAATTCAGGGAAGGCAAGCAAAGAGTAACGGAAGGTAAGCAAGGCAAGGAAAAGCAAGGAAAGGCAAGGGTAACGGAAGGAACGGCAGGGCAAGGGGGAACAAGTCTAAGGCACGACACCGAACGCTAGGCAATGAACGGCAAGGCAAGGAAAGGGTAACGCAAGGCAAGACACGGTGAGGCTAGGCAAGGCTAATGCACGACAACGCAAGGCTAGGCAATGCACGACAATGCAAGTAAAGCTTAAAGCAAAGGAAGGCACGGTCAGGCGAGATAAGGCTAAGGCACGACAACGCAAGGCTAGGCAATGCACGGAAGGCAAGCAAAGAGTAACGGAAGGTAAGGAAGGCAAGGGAAAGCAAAGAAAGGCAAGTGTAACGGAAGGAACGACACGGCAAGGGGAAACAAGGCTAAGGCACGACAACGCACGCTAGGCAATGCACGGCAAGGCAAGGAAAGGGTAACGCATGGGAAAGCACGGTCAGGCGAGGCAAGGCTAAGGAAAGCCAACGCAAGGCTAGGCAATGCACGGAAAGCAAGCAAGGAGTAACGGAATGCAAGGAAGGAAAGGGAAAGCAAGGGAAGGCAAGGGTAACGGAAGGAACGGCACGGCAAGGGGTAACAAGGCTACGGCACGACAACACACGGCTAGGAAATGCACGGCAAGGCAAGGAAAGGGTAACGCAAGGCAAGGCACGGTGAGGCTAGGCAAGGTTAATGCACGACAACGCAAGGCTAGGCAATGCACGACAATGCAAGGAAAGCTTGAAGCAAAGGAAGGCACGGTCAGGCGAGATAAGGCTAAGGCACGACAACGCAAGGCTAGGCAATTCAGGGAAGGCAAGCAAAGAGTAACGGAAGGTAAGCAAGGCAAGGAAAAGGAAGGAAAGGCCAGGGTAACGGAAGGAACGGCACGGCAAGGAGAAACAAGTCTAAGGCACGACACCGAACGCTAGGCAATGAACGGCAAGGCAAGGAAAGGGTAACGCATTTGAAAGCACGGTCAGGCGAGGCAACGCTAAGGCACGACAACACAAGGCTAGGCAATGCACGGAAGGCAAGCAAAGAGTAACGGAAGGTAAGGAAGGCAAGGGAAAGGAAGGAAAGGCAAGTGTAACGGAAGGAACGGCACGGCAAGGGGAAACAAGGCTAAGGCACGACAACGCACGGCTAGGCAATGCACGGAAAGGCAAGGAAAGGGTAACGCATGGGAAAGCACGGTCAGGCGATGAAAGGCTAAGGCATGACAACGCAAGGCTAGGCAATGCACGGAAAGCAAGCAAAGAGTAACGGAACGCAAGGAAGGCAACGGAAAGCAAGGGAAGGCAAGGGTAACGGAAGGAACGGCACGGCAATGGGTAACAAGGCTAAGGCACGACAACGCAGGGCTAGGCAATGCACGGCAAGGCAAGGAAAGGGTAACGCAGGGGAAGGCACGGTCAGGTGAGGCAAGGATAAGGCACGACAATGCAAGGCTAGGCAATGCACGGCAAGGCAAGGAAAGAGGAACGGAAGGAAAGGAAGGCAAGGCAAAGCCAGGCAAGGCAAGTGTAACAAAAGGCACGCCACGGCAAGGGGAAACAAGGCTAAGGCACGACAACGCACGGCTAGGCAATGCACGGCAAGGCAATGAAAGGGTAACGCAAGGCAAGGCACGGTGAGGCTAGGCAAGGCTAATGCACGACAACGCAAGGCTAGGCAATGCACGACAATGCAAGGAAAGCTTAAAGCAAAGGAAGGCACGGTCAGGCAAGATAAGGCTAAGGCACGACAACGCAAGGCTAGGCAATGCAGGGAAGGGAAGCAAAGAGTAACGGAAGGTATGCAAGGCAAGGAAAAGCAAGGAAAGGCAAGGGTAACGGAAGGAATTGCACGGCAAGGGGAAACAAGGCTAAGGCACGGCAACGCAGGCTGGGCAATGCACGGCAAGGCAAGGAAAGGGTAACGCATGGGAAAGCACGTTCAGGCGAGGCAAGGCTAAGGCACGACAACGCAAGGCTAGGCAATGCACGGAAGGCAAGCAAAGAGTAACGGAAGTTAAGGAAGGCAAGGGAAAGCAAAGAAAGGCAAGTGTAACGGAAGGAACTGCACGGCAAGGGGAAACAAGGCTAAGGCACGACAACGCACGGCTAGGCAATGCACGGCAAGGCAAGCAAAGGGTAACGCAAGGCAATGCACGGTGAGGCTAGACAAGGCTAATGCACGAAAACGCAAGGCTAGGCAATGCACGACAATGCAAGGAAAGCTTAAAGCAAAGGAAGGCAAGGTCAGGCGAGATAAGGCAAAGGCACGACAACGCAAGGCTAGGCAATTCAGGGAAGGCAAGCAAAGAGTAACGGAAGGTAAGGAAGGCAAGGAAAAGCAAGGAAAGGCAAGGGTAACGGAAGGAACGGCAGGGCAAGGGGGAACAAGTCTAAGGCACGACACCGAACGCTAGGCAATGAACGGCAAGGCAAGGAAAGGTTAACGCATGGGAAAGCACGGTCAGGCGAGGCAAGGCTAAGGCACGACAACGCAAGGCTAGGCAATGCACGGAAGGCAAGCAAAGAGTAACGGAACGCAAGGAAGGCAAGGGAAAGCAAGGGAAGGCAAGGGTAACGGAAGGAACGGCACGGCAAGGGGTAAGAAGGCTAAGGCACGACAACGCACGGCTAGGCAATGCACGGCAAGGCAAGGAAAGGGTAACGCAGGGGAAGGCACGGTCAGGTGAGGCAAGGATAAGGCACGACAATGCAAGGCTAGGCAATGCACGGCAAGGCAAGTAAAGAGTAACGGAAGGAAAGGAAGGCAAGGCAAAGCCAGGCAAGGCAAGTGTAACAAAAGGCACGCCACGGCAAGGGGAAACAAGGCTAAGGCACGACAACGCACGGCTAGGCAATGCACGGCATGGCAAGGAAAGGGTAACGCAAGGCAAGGCACGGTGAGGCTAGGCAAGGCTAATGCACGACAACGCAAGGCTAGGCAATGCACGACAATGCAAGGAAAGCTTAAAGCAAAGGAAGGCACGGTCAGGCGAGATAAGGCTAAGGCACGACAACGCAAGGCTACGCAATGCACGGAAGGCAAGCAAAGAGTAACGGAAGGTAAGGAAGGCAAGGGAAAGCAAAGAAAGGCATGTGTAACGGAAGGAACGGCACGGCAAGGGGAAACAAGGCTAAGGCACGACAACGCACGCTAGGCAATGCACGGCAAGGCAAGGAAAGGGTAACGCATGGGAAAGCACGGTCAGGCGAGGCAAGCCTAAGGCATGACAACGCAAGGCTAGGCAAAGCACGGAAAGCAAGCAAAGAGTAACGGAACGCAAGGAAGGTAAGGGAAAGCAAGGGAAGGCAAGGGTAACGGAAGGAACGGCACGGCAAGGGGTAACAAGGCTAAGGCACGACAACGCAGGGCTAGGCAATGCACGGCAAGGCAAGGAAAGAGTAACGGAAGGAAAGGAAGGCAAGGGAAAGCCAGGCAAGGCAAGTGTAACAAAAGGCACGCAACGGCAAGGGGAAACAAGGCTAAGGCACGACAACACACGGCTAGGAAATGCACGGCAAGGCAAGGAAAGGGTAACGCAAGGCAAGGCACGGTGAGGCTAGGCAAGGCTAATGGACGACAACGCAAGGCTAGGCAATGCACGACAATGCAAGTAAAGCTTAAAGCAAAGGAAGGCACGGTCAGGCGAGATAAGGCTAAGGCACGACAACGCAAGGCTAGGCAATGCACGGAAGGCAAGCAAAGAGTAACGGAAGGTAAGGAAGGCAAGGGAAAGCAAAGAAAGGCAAGTGTAACGGAAGGAACGACACGGCAAGGGGAAACAAGGCTAAGGCACGACAACGCACGCTAGGCAATGCACGGCAAGGCAAGGAAAGGGTAACGCATGGGAAAGCACGGTCAGGCGAGGCAAGGCTAAGGAAAGCCAACGCAAGGCTAGGAAATGCACGGAAAGCAAGCAAGGAGTAACGGAATGCAAGGAAGGAAAGGGAAAGCAAGGGAAGGCAAGGGTAACGGAAGGAACGGCACGGCAAGGGGTAACAAGGCTAAGGCACGACAACACACGGCTAGGAAATGCACGGCAAGGCAAGGAAAGGGTAACGCAAGGCAAGGCACGGTGAGGCTAGGCAAGGTTAATGCACGACAACGCAAGGCTAGGCAATGCACGACAATGCAAGGAAAGCTTGAAGCAAAGGAAGGCACGGTCAGGCGAGATAAGGCTAAGGCACGACAACGCAAGGCTAGGCAATTCAGGGAAGGCAAGCAAAGAGTAACGGAAGGTAAGCAAGGCAAGGAAAAGGAAGGAAAGGCCAGGGTAACGGAAGGAACGGTACGGCAAGGAGAAACAAGTCTAAGGCACGACACCGAACGCTAGGCAATGCACGGCAAGGCAAGGAAAGGGTAACGCGAGGAAAGTCACGGTCAGGCGAGGCAACGCTAAGGCACGACAGCACAAGGCTAGGCAATGCACGGAAGGCAAGCAAAGAGTAACGGAAGGTAAGGAAGGCAAGGGAAAGGAAGGAAAGGCAAGTGTAACGGAAGGAACGGCACGGCAAGGGGAAACAAGGCTAAGGCACGACAACGCACGGCTAGGCAATGCACGGAAAGGCAAGGAAAGGGTAACGCATGGGAAAGCACGGTCAGGCGATGAAAGGCTAAGGCATGACAACGCAAGGCTAGGCAATGCACGGAAAGCAAGCAAAGAGTAACAGAACGCAAGGAAGGCAAGGGAAAGCAAGGGAAGGCAAGGGTAACGGAAGGAACGGAACGATAAGGGGTAACAAGGCTAAGGCACGGCAACGCAGGGCTAGGCAATGCACGGCAAGGCAAGGAAAGGGTAACGCAGGGGAAGGCACGGTCAGGTGAGGCAAGGATAAGGAACGCCAATGCAAGGCTAGTCAATGCACGGCAAGGCAAGGAAAGAGGAACGGAAGGAAAGGAAGGCAAGTCAAAGCCAGGAAAGGCAAGTGTAACAAAAGGCACGCCACGGCAAGGGGAAACAAGGCTAAGGCACGACAACGCACGGCTAGGCAATGCACGGCAAGGCAAGGAAAGGGTAACGCAAGGCAAGGCACGGTGAGGCTAGGCAAGGCTAATGCACGACAACGCAAGGCTAGGCAATGCACGACAATGCAAGGAAAGCTTAAAGCAAAGGAAGGCACGGTCAGGCAAGATAAGGCTAAGGCACGACAACGCAAGGCTAGGCAATGCAGGGAAGGGAAGCAAAGAGTAACGGAAGGTATGCAAGGCAAGGAAAAGCAAGGAAAGGCAAGGGTAACGGAAGGAATTGCACGGCAAGGGGAAACAAGGCTAAGGCACGGCAACGCAGGCTGGGCAATGCACGGCAAGGCAAGGAAAGGGTAACGCATGGGAAAGCACGTTCAGGCGAGGCAAGGCTAAGGCACGACAACGCAAGGCTAGGCAATGCACGGAAGGCAAGCAAAGAGTAACGGAAGGTAAGGAAGGCAAGGGAAAGCAAGGAAAGGCAAGTAACGGAAGTTAAGGAAGGCAAGGGAAAGCAAAGAAAGGCAAGTGTAACGGAAGGAACTGCACGGCAAGGGGAAACAAGGCTAAGGCACGACAACGCACGGCTAGGCAATGCACGGCAAGGCAAGCAAAGGGTAACGCAAGGCAATGCACGGTGAGGCTAGACAAGGCTAATGCACGAAAACGCAAGGCTAGGCAATGCACGACAATGCAAGGAAAGCTTAAAGCAAAGGAAGGCAAGGTCAGGCGAGATAAGGCAAAGGCACGACAACGCAAGGCTAGGCAATTCAGGGAAGGCAAGCAAAGAGTAACGGAAGGTAAGGAAGGCAAGGAAAAGCAAGGAAAGGCAAGGGTAACGGAAGGAACGGCAGGGCAAGGGGGAACAAGTCTAAGGCACGACACCGAACGCTAGGCAATGAACGGCAAGGCAAGGAAAGGTTAACGCATGGGAAAGCACGGTCAGGCGAGGCAAGGCTAAGGCACGACAACGCAAGGCTAGGCAATGCACGGAAGGCAAGCAAAGAGTAACGGAACGCAAGGAAGGCAAGGGAAAGCAAGGGAAGGCAAGGGTAACGGAAGGAACGGCACGCCAATGGGTAAGAAGGCTAAGGCACGACAACGCAGGGTTAGGCAATGCACGGCAAGGGAAGGAAAGGGTAACGCAGGGGAAGGCACGGTCAGGTGAGGCAAGGATAAGGCACGACAATGCAAGGCTAGGCAATGCACGGCAAGGCAAGTAAAGAGTAACGGAAGGAAAGGAAGGCAAGGCAAAGCCAGGCAAGGCAAGTGTAACAAAAGGCACGCCACGGCAAGGGGAATCAAGGCTAAGGCACGACAACGCACGGCTAGGCAATGCACGGCATGGCAAGGAAAGGGTAACGCAAGGCAAGGCACGGTGAGGCTAGGCAAGGCTAATGCACGACAACGCAAGGCTAGGCAATGCACGACAATGCAAGGAAAGCTTAAAGCAAAGGAAGGCACGGTCAGGCGAGATAAGGCTAAGGCACGACAACGCAAGGCTACGCAATGCACGGAAGGCAAGCAAAGAGTAACGGAAGGTAAGGAAGGCAAGGGAAAGCAAAGAAAGGCATGTGTAACGGAAGGAACGGCACGGCAAGGGGAAACAAGGCTAAGGCACGACAACGCACGCTAGGCAATGCACGGCAAGGCAAGGAAAGGGTAACGCATGGGAAAGCACGGTCAGGCGAGGCAAGCCTAAGGCATGACAACGCAAGGCTAGGCAATGCACGGAAAGCAAGCAAAGAGTAACGGAACGCAAGGAAGGTAAGGGAAAGCAAGGGAAGGCAAGGGTAACGGAAGGAACGGCACGGCAAGGGGTAACAAGGCTAAGGCACGACAACGCAGGGCTAGGCAATGCACGGCAAGGCAAGGAAAGAGTAACGGAAGGAAAGGAAGGCAAGGCAAAGCCAGGCAAGGCAAGTGTAACAAAAGGCACGCAACGGCAAGGGGAAACAAGGCTAAGGCACGACAACACACGGCTAGGAAATGCACGGCAAGGCAAGGAAAGGGTAACGCAAGGCAAGGCACGGTGAGGCTAGGCAAGGCTAATGCACGACAACGCAAGGCTAGGCAATGCACGACAATGCAAGTAAAGCTTAAAGCAAAGGAAGGCACGGTCAGGCGAGATAAGGCTAAGGCACGACAACGCAAGGCTAGGCAATGAACGGAAGGCAAGCAAAGAGTAACGGAAGGTAAGGAAGGCAAGGGAACGCAAAGAAAGGCAAGTGTAACGGAAGGAACGACACGGCAAGGGGAAACAAGGCTAAGGCACGACAACGCACGCTAGGCAATGCACGGCAAGGCAAGGAAAGGGTAACGCATGGGAAAGCACGGTCAGGCGAGGCAAGGCTAAGGAAAGCCAACGCAAGGCTAGGCAATGCAAGGAAAGAAAGCAAGGAGTAACGGAAGGTAAGGAAGGCAAGGGAAAGCAAGGAAAGGCAATTGTTACGGAAGGAACGGCACGGCAAGGGGTAACAAGGCTAAGGCACGACAACACACGGCTAGGAAATGCACGGCAAGGCAAGGAAAGGGTAACGCAAGGCAAGGCACGGTGAGGCTAGGCAAGGTTAATGCACGACAACGCAAGGCTAGGCAATGCACGACAATGCAAGGAAAGCTTGAAGCAAAGGAAGGCACGGTCAGGCGAGATAAGGCTAAGGCACGACAACGCAAGGCTAGGCAATTCAGGGAAGGCAAGCAAAGAGTAACGGAAGGTAAGCAAGGCAAGGAAAAGGAAGGAAAGGCAAGGGTAACGGAAGGAACGGCACGGCAAGGGGAAACAAGTCTAAGGCACGACAACGAACGCTAGGCAATGAACGGCAAGGCAAGGAAAGGGTAACGCATTTGAAAGCACGGTCAGGCGTGGCAACGCTAAGGCACGACAACGCAAGGCTAGGCAATGCACGGAAGGCAAGCAAAGAGTAACGGAAGGTAAGGAAGGCAAGGGAAAGGAAGGAAAGGCAAGTGTAACGGAAGGAACGGCACGGCAAGGGGAAACAAGGCTAAGGCACGACAACGCACGGCTAGGCAATGCACGGCAAGGCAAGGAAAGGGTAACGCATGGGAAAGCACGGTCAGGCGATGAAAGGCTAAGGCATGACAACGCAAGGCTAGGCAATGCACGGAAAGCAAGCAAAGAGTAACGGAACGCAAGGAAGGCAAGGGAAAGCAAGGGAAGGCAAGGGTAACGGAAGGAACGGCACGGTAAGGGGTAACAAGGCTAAGGCACGGCAACGCAGGGCTAGGCAATGCACGGCAAGGCAAGGAAAGGGTAACGCAGGGGAAGGCACGGTCAGGTGAGTCAAAGATAAGGCACGACAATACAAGGCTAGGCAATGCACGGCAAGGCAAGGAAAGAGTAACGGAAGGAAAGGAAGGCAAGTCAAAGCCAGGAAAGGCAAGTGTAACAAAAGGCACGCCACGGCAAGGGGAAACAAGGCTAAGGCACGACAACGCACGGCTAGGCAATGCACGGCAAGGCAAGGAAAGGGTAACGCAAGGCAAGGCACGGTGAGGCTAGGCAAGGCTAATGCACGACAACGCAAGGCTAGGCAATGCACCACAATGCAAGGAAAGCTTAAAGCAAAGGAAGGCACGGTCAGGCGAGATAAGGCTAAGGCACGACAACGCAAGGCTAGGCAATGCAGCGAAGGGAAGCAAAGAGTAACGGAAGGTAGCAAGGCAGGAAAAGCAAGGAAAGGCAAGGGTAACGGAAGGAATTGCACGGCAAGGGGAAACAAGGCTAAGGCACGGCAACGCAGGCTGGGCAATGCTCGGCAAGGCAAGGAAAGGGTAACGCATGGGAAAGCACGTTCAGGCGAGGCAAGGCTAAGGCACGACAACGCAAGGCTAGGCAATGCACGGAAGGCAAGCAAAGAGTAACGGAAGGTAAGGAAGGCAAGGGAAAGCAAAGAAAGGCAAGTGTAACGGAAGGAACTGCACGGCAAGGGGAAACAAGGCTAAGGCACGACAACGCACGGCTAGGCAATGCACGGCAAGGCAAGCAAAGGGTAACGCAAGGCAATGCACGGTGAGGCCAGACAAGGCTAATGCACGAAAACGCAAGGCTAGGCAATGCACGACAATGCAAGTAAAGCTTAAAGCAAAGGAAGGCAAGGTCAGGCGAGATAAGGCAAAGGCACGACAACGCAAGGCTAGGCAATTCAGGGAAGGCAAGCAAAGAGTAACGGAAGGTCAGGAAGGCAAGGAAAAGCAAGGAAAGGCTAGGGTAACGGAAGGAACGGCACGGCAAGGGGGAAAAAGTCTAAGGCACGACACCGAACGCTAGGCAATGAACGGCAAGGCAAGGAAAGGGTAACGGATGGGAAAGCACGGTCAGGCGAGGCAAGGCTAAGGCACGACAACGCAAGGCTAGGCAATGCACGGAAGGCAAGCAAAGAGTAACGGAAGGTAAGGAAGGCAAGGGAAAGCAAGGAAAGGCAAGTGTAACGGAAGGAACGGCACGGCAAGGGGAAACAAGGCTAAGGCACGACAACGCACGCTAGGCAATGCACGGCAAGGCAAGGAAAGGGTAACGCATGGGAAAGCACGGTCAGGAGAGGCAAGGCTAAGGCATGACAACGCAAGGCTAGGCAATGCACGGAAAGCAAGCAAAGAGTAACGGAACGCAAGGAAGTCAAGGGAAAGCAAGGGAAGGCAAGGGTAACGGAAGGAACGGCACGCCAATGGGTAAGAAGGCTAAGGCACGACAACGCAGGGTTAGGCAATGCACGGCAAGGGAAGGAAAGGGTAACGCAGGGGAAGGCACGGTCAGGTGAGGCAAGGATAAGGCACGACAATGCAAGCCTAGGCAATGCACGGCAAGGCAAGGAAAGAGTAACGGAAGGAAAGGAAGGCAAGGCAAACCCAGGCAAGGCAAGTGTAACAAAAGGCACGCCACGGCAAGGGGAATCAAGTCTAAGGCACGACAACGCACGGCTAGGTAATGCACGGCAAGGCAAGGAAAGGGTAACGCAAGGCAAGGCACGGTGAGGCTAGGCAAGGCTAATGCACGACAACGCAAGGCTAGGCAATGCACGACAATGCAAGGAAAGCTTAAAGCAAAGGAAGGCACGGTCAGGCGAGATAAGGCTAAGGCACGACAACGCAAGGCTAGGCAATGCACGGAAGGCAAGCAAAGAGTAACGGAAGGTAAGGAAGGCAAGGGAAAGCAAAGAAAGGCAAGTGTAACGGAAGGAACGGCACGGCAAGGGGAAACAAGGCTAAGGCACGACAACGCACGCTAGGCAAAGCACGGCAAGGCAAGGAAAGGGTAACGCATGGGAAAGCACGGTCAGGCGAGGCAAGCCTAAGGCATGACAACGCAAGGCTAGGCAATGCACGGAAAGCAAGCAAAGAGTAACGGAACGCAAGGAAGGCAAGGGAAAGCAAGGGAAGGCAAGGGTAACGGAAGGAACGGCACGGCAAGGGGTAACAAGGCTAAGGAACGACAACGCAGGGCTAGGCAATGCACGGCAAGGCAAGGAAAGAGTAACGGAAGGAAAGGAAGGCAAGGCAAAGCCAGGCAAGGCAAGTGTAACAAAAGGCACGCAACTGCAAGGGGAAACAAGGCTAAGGCACGACAACACACGGCTAGGAAATGCACGGCAAGGCAAGGAAAGGGTAACGCAAGGCAAGGCACGGTGAGGCTAGGCAAGGCTAATGCACGACAACGCAAGGCTAGGCAATGCACGACAATGCAAGTAAAGCTTAAAGCAAAGGAAGGCACGGTCAGGCGAGATAAGGCTAAGGCACGACAACGCAAGGCTAGGCAATGCAGGGAAGGCAAGCAAAGAGTAACGGAAGGTAAGGAAGGCAAGGGAAAGCAAGGAAAGGCAATGGTAACGGAAGGAACGGCACGGCAAGGGGAAACAAGTCTAAGGCACGACAACGCACGCTAGGCAATGCACGGCAAGGCAAGGAAAGGGTAACGCATGGGAAAGCACGGTCAGGGGAGGCAAGGCTAAGGCACGACAACGCAAGGCTTGGCAATGCACGGAAGGCAAGCAAAGAGTAACGGAAGGTAAGGAAGGCAAGGGAAAGCAAAGAAAGGCAAGTGTAACGGAAGGAACGGCACGGCAAGGGGAAACAAGGCTAAGGCACGACAACGCACGGCTAGGCAATGCACGGCAAGGCAAGGAAAGGGTAACGCAAGGCAAGGTACGGTGAGGCTAGGCAAGGTTAATGCACGACAACGCAAGGCTAGGCAATGCACGACAATGCAAGGAAAGCTTAAAGCAAAGGAAGGCACGGTCAGGCGAGATAAGGCTAAGGCACGACAACGCAAGGCTAGGCAATGCACGGAAGGCAAGCAAAGAGTAACGGAAGGTAAGGAAGGCAAGGGAAAGCAAAGAAAGGCAAGGGTAACGGACGGAACGGCACGGCAAGGGGAAACAAGGCTAAGGCACGACAACGCACGCTAGGCAATGCACGGCAAGGCAAGGAACGGGTAACGCATGGGAAAGCACGGTCAGGCGAGGCAAGGCTAAGGAAAGCCAACGCAAGGCTAGGCAATGCACGGAAAGCAAGCAAGGAGTAACGGAAGGTAAGGAAGGCAAGGGAAAGGAAGGAAAGGCAAGGGGTAACAAGGCAAGGGTAAGGCACGACAACACACGGCTAGGAAATGCACGGCAAGTCAAGGAAAGCGTAACGCAAGGCAAGGCACGGTGAGGCTAGGCAAGGTTAATGCACGACAACGCAAGGCTAGGCAATGCACGACAATGCAAGGAAAGCTTGAAGCAAAGGAAGGCACGGTCAGGCGAGATAAGGCTAAGGCACGACAACGCAAGGCTAGGCAATTCAGGGAAGGCAAGCAAAGAGTAACGGAAGGTAAGCAAGGCAAGGAAAAGGAAGGAAAGGCCAGGGTAACGGAAGGAACGGCACGGCAAGGAGAAACAAGTCTATGGCACGACACCGAACGCTAGGCAATGAACGGCAAGGCAAGGAAAGGGTAACGCATTTGAAAGCACGGTCAGGCGAGGCAACGCTAAGGCACGACAACGCAAGGCTAGGCAATGCACGGAAGGCAAGCAAAGAGTAACGGAAGGTAAGGAAGGCAAGGGAAAGGAAGGAAAGGCAAGTGTAACGGAAGGAACGGCACGGCAAGGGGAAACAAGGCTAAGGCACGACAACGCACGGCTAGGCAATGCACGGAAAGGCAAGGAAAGGGTAACGCATGGGAAAGCACGGGCAGGCGATGAAAGGCTAAGGCATGACAACGCAATGCTAGGCAATGCACGGAAAGCAAGCAAAGAGTAACGGAACGCAAGGAAGGCAAGGGAAAGCAAGGGAAGGCAAGGGTAACGGAAGGAACGGCACGATAAGGGGTAACAAGGCTAAGGCACGGCAACGCAGGGCTAGGCAATGCACGGCAAGGCAAGGAAAGGGTAACGCAGGGGAAGGCACGGTCAGGTGAGGCAAGGATAAGGAACGCCAATGCAAGGCTAGGCAATGCACGGCAAGGCAAGGAAAGAGGAACGGAAGGAAAGGAAGGCAAGGCAAAGCCAGGCAAGGCAAGTGTAACAAAAGGCACGCAACGGCAAGGGGAAACAAGGCTAAGGCACGACAACACACGGCTAGGAAATGCACGGCAAGGCAAGGAAACGGTAACGCAAGGCAAGGCACGGTGAGGCTAGGCAAGGCTAATGCACGACAACGCAAGGCTAGGCAATGCACGACAATGCAAGTAAAGCTTAAAGCAAAGGAAGGCACGGTCAGGCGAGATAAGGCTAAGGCACGACAACGCAAGGCTAGGCAATGCACGGAAGGCAAGCAAAGAGTAACGGAAGGTAAGGAAGGCAAGGGAAAGCAAAGAAAGGCAAGTGTAACGGAAGGAACGACACGGCAAGGGGAAACAAGGCTAAGGCACGACAACGCACGCTAGGCAATGCACGGCAAGGCAAGGAAAGGGTAACGCATGGGAAAGCACGGTCAGGCGAGGCAAGGCTAAGGAAAGCCAACGCAAGGCTAGGCAATGCACGGAAAGCAAGCAAGGAGTAACGGAATGCACGGAAGGAAAGGGAAAGCAAGGGAAGGCAAGGGTAACGGAAGGAACGGCACGGCAAGGGGTAACAAGGCTAAGGCACGACAACACACGGCTAGGAAATGCACGGCAAGGCAAGGAAAGGGTAACGCAAGGCAAGGCACGGTGAGGCTAGGCAAGGTTAATGCACGACAACGCAAGGCTAGGCAATGCACGACAATGCAAGGAAAGCTTAAAGCAAAGGAAGGCACGGTCAGGCAAGATAAGGCTAAGGCACGACAACGCAAGGCTAGGCAATGCAGGGAAGGGAAGCAAAGAGTAACGGAAGGTATGCAAGGCAAGGAAAAGCAAGGAAAGGCAAGGGTAACGGAAGGAATTGCACGGCAAGGGGAAACAAGGCTAAGGCACGGCAACGCAGGCTGGGCAATGCACGGCAAGGCAAGGAAAGGGTAACGCATGGGAAAGCACGTTCAGGCGAGGCAAGGCTAAGGCACGACAACGCAAGGCTAGGCAATGCACGGAAGGCAAGCAAAGAGTAACGGAAGTTAAGGAAGGCAAGGGAAAGCAAAGAAAGGCAAGTGTAACGGAAGGAACTGCACGGCAAGGGGAAACAAGGCTAAGGCACGACAACGCACGGCTAGGCAATGCACGGCAAGGCAAGCAAAGGGTAACGCAAGGCAATGCAAGGTGAGGCTAGACAAGGCTAATGCACGAAAACGCAAGGCTAGGCAATGCACGACAATGCAAGGAAAGCTTAAAGCAAAGGAAGGCAAGGTCAGGCGAGATAAGGCTAATGCACGAAAACGCAAGGCTAGGCAATGCAGGGAAGGCAAGCAAAGAGTAACGGAAGGTAAGCAAGGCAAGGAAAAGGAAGGAAAGGCCAGGGTAACGGAAGGAACGGCACGGCAAGGAGAAACAAGTCTAAGGCACGACACCGAACGCTAGGCAATGAACGGCAAGGCAAGGAAAGGGTAACGCATTTGAAAGCACGGTCAGGCGAGGCAACGCTAAGGCACGACAACGCAAGGCTAGGCAATGCACGGAAGGCAAGCAAAGAGTAACGGAAGGTAAGGAAGGCAAGGGAAAGGAAGGAAAGGCAAGTGTAACGGAAGGAACGGCACGGCAAGGGGAAACAAGGCTAAGGCACGACAACGCACGGCTAGGCAATGCACGGAAAGGCAAGGAAAGGGTAACGCATGGGAAAGCACGGTCAGGCGATGAAAGGCTAAGGCATGACAACGCAAGGCTAGGCAATGCACGGAAAGCAAGCAAAGAGTAACGGAACGCAAGGAAGGCAAGGGAAAGCAAGGGAAGGCAAGGGTAACGGAAGGAACGGCACGATAAGGGGTAACAAGGCTAAGGCACGGCAACGCAGGGCTAGGCAATGCACGGCAAGGCAAGGAAAGGGTAACGCAGGGGAAGGCACGGTCAGGTGAGGCAAGGATAAGGAACGCCAATGCAAGGCTAGGCAATGCACGGCAAGGCAAGGAAAGAGGAACGGAAGGAAAGGAAGGCAAGTCAAAGCCAGGAAAGGCAAGTGTAACAAAAGGCACGCCACGGCAAGGGGAAACAAGGCTAAGGCACGACAACGCACGGCTAGGCAATGCACGGCAAGGCAAGGAAAGGGTAACGCATTTGAAAGCACGGTCAGGCGAGGCAACGCTAAGGCACGACAACGCAAGGCTAGGCAATGCACGGAAGGCAAGCAAAGAGTAACGGAAGGTAAGGAAGGCAAGGGAAAGGAAGGAAAGGCAAGTGTAACGGAAGGAACGGCACAGCAAGGGGAAACAAGGCTAAGGCACGACAACGCACGGCTAGGCAATGCACGGAAAGGCAAGGAAAGGGTAACGCATGGGAAAGCACGGTCAGGCGATGCAAGGCTAAGGCACGACAACGCAAGGCTAGGCAATGCACGGAAAGCAAGCAAAGAGTAACGGAACGCAAGGAAGGCAAGGGAAAGCAAGGGAAGGCAAGGGTAACGGAAGGAACGGCACGATAAGGGGTAACAAGGCTAAGGCACGGCAACGCAGGGCTAGGCAATGCACGGCAAGGCAAGGAAAGAGTAACGGAAGGAAAGGAAGGCAAGTCAAAGCCAGGAAAGGCAAGTGTAACAAAAGGCACGCCACGGCAAGGGGAAACAAGGCTAAGGCACGACAACGCACGGCTAGGCAATGCACGGCAAGGCAAGGAAAGGGTAACGCAAGGCAAGGCACGGTGAGGCTAGGCAAGGCTAATGCACGACAACGCAAGGCTAGGCAATGCACCACAATGCAAGCAAAGCTTAAAGCAAAGGAAGGCACGGTCAGGCGAGATAAGGCTAAGGCACGACAACGCAAGGCTAGGCAATGCAGCGAAGGGAAGCAAAGAGTAACGGAAGGTAAGCAAGGCAAGGAAAAGCAAGGAAAGGCAAGGGTAACGGAAGGAATTGCACGGCAAAGGGAAACAAGGCTAAGGCACGGCAACGCAGGCTGGGCAATGCACGGCAAGGCAAGGAAAGGGTAACGCATGGGAAAGCACGTTCAGGCGAGGCAAGGCTAAGGCACGACAACGCAAGGCTAGGCAATGCACGGAAGGCAAGCAAAGAGTAACGGAAGGTAAGGAAGGCAAGGGAAAGCAAAGAAAGGCAAGTGTAACGGAAGGAACTGCACGGCAAGGGGAAACAAGGCTAAGGCACGACAACGCACGGCTAGGCAATGCACGGCAAGGCAAGCAAAGGGTAACGCAAGGCAATGCACGGTGAGGCCAGACAAGGCTAATGCACGAAAACGCAAGGCTAGGCAATGCACGACAATGCAAGGAAAGCTTAAAGCAAAGGAAGGCAAGGTCAGGCGAGATAAGGCAAAGGCACGACAACGCAAGGCTAGGCAATTCAGGGAAGGCAAGCAAAGAGTAACGGAAGGTCAGGAAGGCAAGGAAAAGCAAGGAAAGGCTAGGGTAACGGAAGGAACGGCACGGCAAGGGGGAACAAGTCTAAGGCACGACACCGAACGCTAGGCAATGAACGGCAAGGCAAGGAAAGGGTAACGGATGGGAAAGCACGGTCAGGCGAGGCAAGGCTAAGGCACGACAACGCAAGCCTAGGCAATGCACGGAAGGCAAGCAAAGAGTAACGGAAGGTAAGGAAGGCAAGGGAAAGCAAGGAAAGGCAAGTGTAACGGAAGGAACGGCACGGCAAGGGGAAACAAGGCTAAGGCACGACAACGCACGCTAGGCAATGCACGGCAAGGCAAGGAAAGGGTAACGCATGGGAAAGCACGGTCAGGAGAGGCAAGGCTAAGGCATGACAACGCAAGGCTAGGCAATGCACGGAAAGCAAGCAAAGAGTAACGGAACGCAAGGAAGTCAAGGGAAAGCAAGGGAAGGCAAGGGTAACGGAAGGAACGGCACGCCAATGGGTAAGAAGGCTAAGGCACGACAACGCAGGGTTAGGCAATGCACGGCAAGGGAAGGAAAGGGTAACGCAGGGGAAGGCACGGTCAGGTGAGGCAAGGATAAGGCACGACAATGCAAGCCTAGGCAATGCACGGCAAGGCAAGGAAAGAGTAACGGAAGGAAAGGAAGGCAAGGCAAACCCAGGCAAGGCAAGTGTAACAAAAGGCACGCCACGGCAAGGGGAATCAAGTCTAAGGCACGACAACGCACGGCTAGGTAATGCACGGCAAGGCAAGGAAAGGGTAACGCAAGGCAAGGCACGGTGAGGCTAGGCAAGGCTAATGCACGACAACGCAAGGCTAGGCAATGCACGACAATGCAAGGAAAGCTTAAAGCAAAGGAAGGCACGGTCAGGCGAGATAAGGCTAAGGCACGACAACGCAAGGCTAGGCAATGCACGGAAGGCAAGCAAAGAGTAACGGAAGGTAAGGAAGGCAAGGGAAAGCAAAGAAAGGCAAGTGTAACGGAAGGAACGGCACGGCAAGGGGAAACAAGGCTAAGGCACGACAACGCACGCTAGGCAAAGCACGGCAAGGCAAGGAAAGGGTAACGCATGGGAAAGCACGGTCAGTCGAGGCAAGCCTAAGGCATGACAACGCAAGGCTAGGCAATGCACGGAAAGCAAGCAAAGAGTAACGGAACGCAAGGAAGGCAAGGGAAAGCAAGGGAAGGCAAGGGTAACGGAAGGAACGGCACGGCAAGGGGTAACAAGGCTAAGGAACGACAACGCAGGGCTAGGCAATGCACGGCAAGGCAAGGAAAGAGTAACGGAAGGAAAGGAAGGCAAGGCAAAGCCAGGCAAGGCAAGTGTAACAAAAGGCACGCAACGGCAAGGGGAAACAAGGCTAAGGCACGACAACACACGGCTAGGAAATGCACGGCAAGGCAAGGAAAGGGTAACGCAAGGCAAGGCACGGTGAGGCTAGGCAAGGCTAATGCACGACAACGCAAGGCTAGGCAATGCACGACAATGCAAGTAAAGCTTAAAGCAAAGGAAGGCACGGTCAGGCGAGATAAGGCTAAGGCACGACAACGCAAGGCTAGGCAATGCAGGGAAGGCAAGCAAAGAGTAACGGAAGGTAAGGAAGGCAAGGGAAAGCAAGGAAAGGCAATGGTAACGGAAGGAACGGCACGGCAAGGGGAAACAAGTCTAAGGCACGACAACGCACGCTAGGCAATGCACGGCAAGGCAAGGAAAGGGTAACGCATGGGAAAGCACGGTCAGGGGAGGCAAGGCTAAGGCACGACAACGCAAGGCTTGGCAATGCACGGAAGGCAAGCAAAGAGTAACGGAATGTAAGGAAGGCAAGGGAAAGCAAAGAAAGGCAAGTGTAACGGAATAACGGCACGGCAAGGGGAAACAAGGCTAAGGCACGACAACGCACGCTAGGCAATGCACGGCAAGGCAAGGAAAGGGTAACGCAAGGCAAGGTACGGTGAGGCTAGGCAAGGTTAATGCACGACAACGCAAGGCTAGGCAATGCACGACAATGCAAGGAAAGCTTAAAGCAAAGGAAGGCACGGTCAGGCGAGATAAGGCTAAGGCACGACAACGCAAGGCTAGGCAATGCACGGAAGGCAAGCAAAGAGTAACGGCAGGTAAGGAAGGCAAGGGAAAGCAAAGAAAGGCAAGTGTAACGGAAGGAACGACACGGCAAGGGGAAACAAGGCTAAGGCACGACAACGCACGCTAGGCAATGCACGGCAAGGCAAGGAAAGGGTAACGCATGGGAAAGCACGGTCAGGCGAGGCAAGGCTAAGGAAAGCGAACGCAAGGCTAGGCAATGCACGGAAAGAAAGCAAGGAGTAACGGAAGGTAAGGAAGGCAAGGGAAAGCAAGGAAAGGCAATTGTTACGGAAGGAACGGCACGGCAAGGGGTAACAAGGCTAAGGCACGACAACACACGGCTAGGAAATGCACGGCAAGGCAAGGAAAGGGTAACGCAAGGCAAGGCACGGTGAGGCTAGGCAAGGTTAATGCACGACAACGCAAGGCTAGGCAATGCACGACAATGCAAGGAAAGCTTGAAGCAAAGGAAGGCACGGTCAGGCCAGATAAGGCTAAGGCACGACAACGCAAGGCTAGGCAATTCAGGGAAGGCAAGCAAAGAGTAACGGAAGGTAAGCAAGGCAAGGAAAAGGAAGGAAAGGCCAGGGTAACGGAAGGAACGGCACGGCAAGGAGAAACAAGTCTAAGGCACGACACCGAACGCTAGGCAATGAACGGCAAGGCAAGGAAAGGGTAACGCATTTGAAAGCACGGTCAGGCGAGGCAACGCTAAGGCACGACAACGCAAGGCTAGGCAATGCACGGAAGGCAAGCAAAGAGTAACGGAAGGTAAGGAAGGCAAGGGAAAGGAAGGAAAGGCAAGTGTAACGGAAGGAACGGCACGGCAAGGGGAAACAAGGCTAAGGCACGACAACGCACGGCTAGGCAATGCACGGAAAGGCAAGGAAAGGGTAACGCATGGGAAAGCACGGTCAGGCGATGAAAGGCTAAGGCATGACAACGCAAGGCTAGGCAATGCACGGAAAGCAAGCAAAGAGTAACGGAACGCAAGGAAGGCAAGGGAAAGCAAGGGAAGGCAAGGGTAACGGAAGGAACGGCACGATAAGGGGTAACAAGGCTAAGGCACGGCAACGCAGGGCTAGGCAATGCACGGCAAGGCAAGGAAAGGGTAACGCAGGGGAAGGCACGGTCAGGTGAGGCAAGGATAAGGAACGCCAATGCAAGGCTAGGCAATGCACGGCAAGGCAAGGAAAGAGGAACGGAAGGAAAGGAAGGCAAGGCAAAGCCAGGCAAGGCAAGTGTAACAAAAGGCACGCAACGGCAAGGGGAAACAAGGCTAAGGCACGACAACACACGGCTAGGAAATGCACGGCAAGGCAAGGAAAGGGTAACGCAAGGCAAGGCACGGTGAGGCTAGGCAAGGCTAATGCACGACAACGCAAGGCTAGGCAATGCACGACAATGCAAGTAAAGCTTAAAGCAAAGGAAGGCACGGTCAGGCGAGATAAGGCTAAGGCACGACAACGCAAGGCTAGGCAATGCACGGAAGGCAAGCAAAGAGTAACGGAAGGTAAGGAAGGCAAGGGAAAGCAAAGAAAGGCAAGTGTAACGGAAGGAACGACACGGCAAGGGGAAACAAGGCTAAGGCACGACAACGCACGGCTAGGCAATGCACGGCAAGGCAAGGAAAGGGTAACGCAAGGCAAGGCACGGTGAGGCTAGGCAAGGCTAATGCACGACAACGCAAGGCTAGGCAATGCACGACAATGCAATAAAGCTTAAAGCAAAGGAAGGCACGGTCAGGCGAGATAAGGCTAAGGCACGACAACGCAAGGCTAGGCAATGCACGGAAGGCAAGCAAAGAGTAACGGAAGGTAAGGAAGGCAAGGGAAAGCAAAGAAAGGCAAGTGTAACGGAAGGAACGACACGGCAAGGGGAAACAAGGCTAAGGCACGACAACGCACGGCTAGGCAATGCACGGCAAGGCAAGGAAAGGGTAACGCATGGGAAAGCACGGTCAGGCGAGGCAAGGCTAAGGAAAGCCAACGCAAGGCTAGGCAATGCACGGAAAGCAAGCAAGGAGTAACGGAATGCAAGGAAGGAAAGGGAAAGCAAGGGAAGGCAAGGGTAACGGAAGGAACGGCACGGCAAGGGGTAACAAGGCTAAGGCACGACAACACACGGCTAGGAAATGCACGGCAAGGCAAGGAAAGGGTAACGCAAGGCAAGGCACGGTGAGGCTAGGCAAGGTTAATGCACGACAACGCAAGGCTAGGCAATGCACGACAATGCAAGGAAAGCTTGAAGCAAAGGAAGGCACGGTCAGGCGAGATAAGGCTAAGGCACGACAACGCAAGGCTAGGCAATTCAGGGAAGGCAAGCAAAGAGTAACGGAAGGTAAGCAAGGCAAGGAAAAGGAAGGAAAGGCCAGGGTAACGGAAGGAACGGCACGGCAAGGAGAAACAAGTCTAAGGCACGACACCGAACGCTAGGCAATGAACGGCAAGGCAAGGAAAGGGTAACGCATTTGAAAGCACGGTCAGGCGAGGCAACGCTAAGGCACGACAACACAAGGCTAGGCAATGCACGGAAGGCAAGCAAAGAGTAACGGAAGGTAAGGAAGGCAAGGGAAAGGAAGGAAAGGCAAGTGTAACGGAAGGAACGGCACGGCAAGGGGAAACAAGGCTAAGGCACGACAACGCACGGCTAGGCAATGCACGGAAAGGCAAGGAAAGGGTAACGCATGGGAAAGCACGGTCAGGCGATGAAAGGCTAAGGCATGACAACGCAAGGCTAGGCAATGCACGGAAAGCAAGCAAAGAGTAACAGAACGCAAGGAAGGCAAGGGAAAGCAAGGGAAGGCAAGGGTAACGGAAGGAACGGCACGATAAGGGGTAACAAGGCTAAGGCACGGCAACGCAGGGCTAGGCAATGCACGGCAAGGCAAGGAAAGGGTAACGCAGGGGAAGGCACGGTCAGGTGAGGCAAGGATAAGGAACGCCAATGCAAGGCTAGGCAATGCACGGCAAGGCAAGGAAAGAGGAACGGAAGGAAAGGAAGGCAAGTCAAAGCCAGGAAAGGCAAGTGTAACAAAAGGCACGCCACGGCAAGGGGAAACAAGGCTAAGGCACGACAACGCACGGCTAGGCAAGGCACGGCAAGGCAAGGAAAGGGTAACGCAAGGCAAGGCACGGTGAGGCTAGGCAAGGCTAATGCACGACAACGCAAGGCTAGGCAATGCACGACAATGCAAGGAAAGCTTAAAGCAAAGGAAGGCACGGTCAGGCAAGATAAGGCTAAGGCACGACAACGCAAGGCTAGGCAATGCAGGGAAGGGAAGCAAAGAGTAACGGAAGGTATGCAAGGCAAGGAAAAGCAAGGAAAGGCAAGGGTAACGGAAGGAATTGCACGGCAAGGGGAAACAAGGCTAAGGCACGGCAACGCAGGCTGGGCAATGCACGGCAAGGCAAGGAAAGGGTAACGCATGGGAAAGCACGTTCAGGCGAGGCAAGGCTAAGGCACGACAACGCAAGGCTAGGCAATGCACGACAATGCAAGGAAAGCTTAAAGCAAAGGAAGGCAAGGTCAGGCGAGATAAGGCAAAGGCACGACAACGCAAGGCTAGGCAATTCAGGGAAGGCAAGCAAAGAGTAACGGAAGGTAAGGAAGGCAAGGGAAAGCAAGGAAAGGCAAGGGTAACGGAAGGAACGGCAGGGCAAGGGGGAACAAGTCTAAGGCACGACACCGAACGCTAGGCAATGAACGGCAAGGCAAGGAAAGGTTAACGCATGGGAAAGCACGGTCAGGCGAGGCAAGGCTAAGGCACGACAACGCAAGGCTAGGCAATGCACGGAAGGCAAGCAAAGAGTAACGGAACGCAAGGAAGGCAAGGGAAAGCAAGGGAAGGCAAGGGTAACGGAAGGAACGGCACGGCAAGGGGTAAGAAGGCTAAGGCACGACAACGCAGGGCTAGGCAATGCACGGCAAGGCAAGGAAAGGGTAACGCAGGGGAAGGCACGGTCAGGTGAGGCAAGGATAAGGCACGACAATGCAAGGCTAGGCAATGCACGGCAAGGCAAGTAAAGAGTAACGGAAGGAAAGGAAGGCAAGGCAAAGCCAGGCAAGGCAAGTGTAACAAAAGGCACGCCACGGCAAGGGGAATCAAGGCTAAGGCACGACAACGCACGGCTAGGCAATGCACGGCATGGCAAGGAAAGGGTAACGCAAGGCAAGGCACGGTGAGGCTAGGCAAGGCTAATGCACGACAACGCAAGGCTAGGCAATGCACGACAATGCAAGGAAAGCTTAAAGCAAAGGAAGGCACGGTCAGGCGAGATAAGGCTAAGGCACGACAACGCAAGGCTACGCAATGCACGGAAGGCAAGCAAAGAGTAACGGAAGGTAAGGAAGGCAAGGGAAAGCAAAGAAAGGCAAGTGTAACGGAAGGAACGGCACGGCAAGGGGAAACAAGGCTAAGGCACGACAACGCACGCTAGGCAAAGCACGGCAAGGCAAGGAAAGGGTAACGCATGGGAAAGCACGGTCAGGCGAGGCAAGCCTAAGGCATGACAACGCAAGGCTAGGCAATGCACGGAAAGCAAGCAAAGAGTAACGGAACGCAAGGAAGGCAAGGGAAAGCAAGGGAAGGCAAGGGTAACGGAAGGAACGGCACGGCAAGTGGTAACAAGGCTAAGGAACGACAACGCAGGGCTAGGCAATGCACGGCAAGGCAAGGAAAGAGTAACGGAAGGAAAGGAAGGCAAGGCAAAGCCAGGCAAGGCAAGTGTAACAAAAGGCACGCAACGGCAAGGGGAAACAAGGCTAAGGCACGACAACACACGGCTAGGAAATGCACGGCAAGGCAAGGAAAGGGTAACGCAAGGCAAGGCACGGTGAGGCTAGGCAAGGCTAATGCACGACAACGCAAGGCTAGGCAATGCACGACAATGCAAGTAAAGCTTAAAGCAAAGGAAGGCACGGTCAGGCGAGATAAGGCTAAGGCACGACAACGCAAGGCTAGGCAATGCAGGGAAGGCAAGCAAAGAGTAACGGAAGGTAAGGAAGGCAAGGGAAAGCAAGGAAAGGCAATGGTAACGGAAGGAACGGCACGGCAAGGGGAAACAAGTCTAAGGCACGACAACGCACGCTAGGCAATGCACGGCAAGGCAAGGAAAGGGTAACGCATGGGAAAGCACGGTCAGGGGAGGCAAGGCTAAGGCACGACAACGCAAGGCTTGGCAATGCACGGAAGGCAAGCAAAGAGTAACGGAATGTAAGGAAGGCAAGGGAAAGCAAAGAAAGGCAAGTGTAACGGAAGGAACGGCACGGCAAGGGGAAACAAGGCTAAGGCACGACAACGCACGCTAGGCAATGCACGGCAAGGCAAGGAAAGGGTAACGCAAGGCAAGGTACGGTGAGGCTAGGCAAGGTTAATGCACGACAACGCAAGGCTAGGCAATGCACGACAATGCAAGGAAAGCTTAAAGCAAAGGAAGGCACGGTCAGGCGAGATAAGGCTAAGGCACGACAACGCAAGGCTAGGCAATGCACGGAAGGCAAGCAAAGAGTAACGGAAGGTAAGGAAGGCAAGGGAAAGCAAAGAAAGGCAAGTGTAACGGAAGGAACGACACGGCAAGGGGAAACAAGGCTAAGGCACGACAACGCACGCTAGGCAATGCACGGCAAGGCAAGGAAAGGGTAACGCATGGGAAAGCACGGTCAGGCGAGGCAAGGCTAAGGAAAGCGAACGCAAGGCTAGGCAATGCACGGAAAGAAAGCAAGGAGTAACGGAAGGTAAGGAAGGCAAGGGAAAGCAAGGAAAGGTAATTGTTACGGAAGGAACGGCACGGCAAGGGGTAACAAGGCTAAGGCACGACAACACACGGCTAGGAAATGCACGGCAAGGCAAGGAAAGGGTAACGCAAGGCAAGGCACGGTGAGGCTAGGCAAGGTTAATGCACGACAACGCAAGGCTAGGCAATGCACGACAATGCAAGGAAAGCTTGAAGCAAAGGAAGGCACGGTCAGGCGAGATAAGGCTAAGGCACGACAAAGCAAGGCTAGGCAATTCAGGGAAGGCAAGCAAAGAGTAACGGAAGGTAAGCAAGGCAAGGAAAAGGAAGGAAAGGCCAGGGTAACGGAAGGAACGGCACGGCAAGGAGAAACAAGTCTAAGGCACGACACCGAACGCTAGGCAATGAACGGCAAGGCAAGGAAAGGGTAACGCATTTGAAAGCACGGTCAGGCGAGGCAACGCTAAGGCACGACAACGCAAGGCTAGGCAATGCACGGAAGGCAAGCAAAGAGTAACGGAAGGTAAGGAAGGCAAGGGAAAGGAAGGAAAGGCAAGTGTAACGGAAGGAACGGCACGGCAAGGGGAAACAAGGCTAAGGCACGACAACGCACGGCTAGGCAATGCACGGAAAGGCAAGGAAAGGGTAACGCATGGGAAAGCACGGTCAGGCGATGAAAGGCTAAGGCATGACAACGCAAGGCTAGGCAATGCACGGAAAGCAAGCAAAGAGTAACGGAACGCAAGGAAGGCAAGGGAAAGCAAGGGAAGGCAAGGGTAACGGAAGGAACGGCACGATAAGGGGTAACAAGGCTAAGGCACGGCAACGCAGGGCTAGGCAATGCACGGCAAGGCAAGGAAAGGGTAACGCAGGGGAAGGCACGGTCAGGTGAGGCAAGGATAAGGAACGCCAATGCAAGGCTAGGCAATGCACGGCAAGGCAAGGAAAGAGGAACGGAAGGAAAGGAAGGCAAGGCAAAGCCAGGCAAGGCAAGTGTAACAAAAGGCACGCAACGGCAAGGGGAAACAAGGCTAAGGCACGACAACACACGGCTAGGAAATGCACGGCAAGGCAAGGAAAGGGTAACGCAAGGCAAGGCACGGTGAGGCTAGGCAAGGCTAATGCACGACAACGCAAGGCTAGGCAATGCACGACAATGCAATAAAGCTTAAAGCAAAGGAAGGCACGGTCAGGCGAGATAAGGCTAAGTCACGACAACGCAAGGCTAGGCAATGCACGGAAGGCAAGCAAAGAGTAACGGAAGGTAAGGAAGGCAAGGGAAAGCAAAGAAAGGCAAGTGTAACGGAAGGAACGACACGGCAAGGGGAAACAAGGCTAAGGCACGACAACGCACGGCTAGGCAATGCACGGCAAGGCAAGGAAAGGGTAACGCATGGGAAAGCACGGTCAGGCGAGGCAAGGCTAAGGAAAGCCAACGCAAGGCTAGGCAATGCACGGAAAGCAAGCAAGGAGTAACGGAATGCAAGGAAGGAAAGGGAAAGCAAGGGAAGGCAAGGGTAACGGAAGGAACGGCACGGCAAGGGGTAACAAGGCTAAGGCACGACAACACACGGCTAGGAAATGCACGGCAAGGCAAGGAAAGGGTAACGCAAGGCAAGGCACGGTGAGGCTAGGCAAGGTTAATGCACGACAACGCAAGGCTAGGCAATGCACGACAATGCAAGGAAAGCTTGAAGCAAAGGAAGGCACGGTCAGGCGAGATAAGGCTAAGGCACGACAACGCAAGGCTAGGCAATTCAGGGAAGGCAAGCAAAGAGTAACGGAAGGTAAGCAAGGCAAGGAAAAGGAAGGAAAGGCCAGGGTAACGGAAGGAACGGCACGGCAAGGAGAAACAAGTCTAAGGCACGACACCGAACGCTAGGCAATGAACGGCAAGGCAAGGAAAGGGTAACGCATTTGAAAGCACGGTCAGGCGAGGCAACGCTAAGGCACGACAACACAAGGCTAGGCAATGCACGGAAGGCAAGCAAAGAGTAACGGAAGGTAAGGAAGGCAAGGGAAAGGAAGGAAAGGCAAGTGTAACGGAAGGAACGGCACGGCAAGGGGAAACAAGGCTAAGGCACGACAACGCACGGCTAGGCAATGCACGGAAAGGCAAGGAAAGGGTAACGCATGGGAAAGCACGGTCAGGCGATGAAAGGCTAAGGCATGACAACGCAAGGCTAGGCAATGCACGGAAAGCAAGCAAAGAGTAACAGAACGCAAGGAAGGCAAGGGAAAGCAAGGGAAGGCAAGGGTAACGGAAGGAACGGCACGATAAGGGGTAACAAGGCTAAGGCACGGCAACGCAGGGCTAGGCAATGCACGGCAAGGCAAGGAAAGGGTAACGCAGGGGAAGGCACGGTCAGGTGAGGCAAGGATAAGGAACGCCAATGCAAGGCTAGGCAATGCACGGCAAGGCAAGGAAAGAGGAACGGAAGGAAAGGAAGGCAAGTCAAAGCCAGGAAAGGCAAGTGTAACAAAAGGCACGCCACGGCAAGGGGAAACAAGGCTAAGGCACGACAACGCACGGCTAGGCAATGCACGGCAAGGCAAGGAAAGGGTAACGCAAGGCAAGGCACGGTGAGGCTAGGCAAGGCTAATGCACGACAACGCAAGGCTAGGCAATGCACGACAATGCAAGTAAAGCTTAAAGCAAAGGAAGGCACGGTCAGGCAAGATAAGGCTAAGGCACGACAACGCAAGGCTAGGCAATGCAGGGAAGGGAAGCAAAGAGTAACGGAAGGTATGCAAGGCAAGGAAAAGCAAGGAAAGGCAAGGGTAACGGAAGGAATTGCACGGCAAGGGGAAACAAGGCTAAGGCACGGCAACGCAGGCTGGGCAATGCACGGCAAGGCAAGGAAAGGGTAACGCATGGGAAAGCACGTTCAGGCGAGGCAAGGCTAAGGCACGACAACGCAAGGCTAGGCAATGCACGGAAGGCAAGCAAAGAGTAACGGAAGTTAAGGAAGGAAAGGGAAAGCAAAGAAAGGCAAGTGTAACGGAAGGAACTGCACGGCAAGGGGAAACAAGGCTAAGGCACGACAACGCACGGCTAGGCAATGCACGGCAAGGCAAGCAAAGGGTAACGCAAGGCAATGCACGGTGAGGCTAGACAAGGCTAATGCACGAAAACGCAAGGCTAGGCAATGCACGACAATGCAAGGAAAGCTTAAAGCAAAGGAAGGCAAGGTCAGGCGAGATAAGGCAAAGGCACGACAACGCAAGGCTAGGCAATTCAGGGAAGGCAAGCAAAGAGTAACGGAAGGTAAGGAAGGCAAGGAAAAGCAAGGAAAGGCAAGGGTAACGGAAGGAACGGCAGGGCAAGGGGGAACAAGTCTAAGGCACGACACCGAACGCTAGGCAATGAACGGCAAGGCAAGGAAAGGTTAACGCATGGGAAAGCACGGTCAGGCGAGGCAAGGTTAAGGCACGACAACGCAAGGCTAGGCAATGCACGGAAGGCAAGCAAAGAGTAACGGAACGCAAGGAAGGCAAGGGAAAGCAAGGGAAGGCAAGGGTAACGGAAGGAACGGCACGGCAAGGGGTAAGAAGGCTAAGGCACGACAACGCAGGGCTAGGCAATGCACGGCAAGGCAAGGAAAGGGTAACGCAGGGGAAGGCACGGTCAGGTGAGGCAAGGATAAGGCACGACAATGCAAGGCTAGGCAATGCACGGCAAGGCAAGTAAAGAGTAACGGAAGGAAAGGAAGGCAAGGCAAAGCCAGGCAAGGCAAGTGTAACAAAAGGCACGCCACGGCAAGGGGAATCAAGGCTAAGGCACGACAACGCACGGCTAGGCAATGCACGGCATGGCAAGGAAAGGGTAACGCAAGGCAAGGCACGGTGAGGCTAGGCAAGGCTAATGCACGACAACGCAAGGCTAGGCAATGCACGACAATGCAAGGAAAGCTTAAAGCAAAGGAAGGCACGGTCAGGCGAGATAAGGCTAAGGCACGACAACGCAAGGCTACGCAATGCACGGAAGGCAAGCAAAGAGTAACGGAAGGTAAGGAAGGCAAGGGAAAACAAAGAAAGGCATGTGTAACGGAAGGAACGGCACGGCAAGGGGAAACAAGGCTAAGGCACGACAATGCACGCTAGGCAATGCACGGCAAGGCAAGGAAAGGGTAACGCATGGGAAAGCACGGTCAGGCGAGGCAAGCCTAAGGCATGACAACGCAAGGCTAGGCAATGCACGGAAAGCAAGCAAAGAGTAACGGAACGCAAGGAAGGTAAGGGAAAGCAAGGGAAGGCAAGGGTAACGGAAGGAACGGCACGGCAAGGGGTAACAAGGCTAAGGCACGACAACGCAGGGCTAGGCAATGCACGGCAAGGCAAGGAAAGAGTAACGGAAGGAAAGGAAGGCAAGGCAAAGCCAGGCAAGGCAAGTGTAACAAAAGGCACGCAACGGCAAGGGGAAACAAGGCTAAGGCACGACAACACACGGCTAGGAAATGCACGGCAAGGCAAGGAAAGGGTAACGCAAGGCAAGGCACGGTGAGGCTAGGCAAGGCTAATGCACGACAACGCAAGGCTAGGCAATGCACGACAATGCAAGTAAAGCTTAAAGCAAAGGAAGGCACGGTCAGGCGAGATAAGGCTAAGGCACGACAACGCAAGGCTAGGCAATGCACGGAAGGCAAGCAAAGAGTAACGGAAGGTAAGGAAGGCAAGGGAAAGCAAAGAAAGGCAAGTGTAACGGAAGGAACGACACGGCAAGGGGAAACAAGGCTAAGGCACGACAACGCACGCTAGGTAATGCACGGCAAGGCAAGGAAAGGGTAACGCATGGGAAAGCACGGTCAGGCGAGGCAAGGCTAAGGAAAGCCAACGCAAGGCTAGGCAATGCACGGAAAGCAAGCAAGGAGTAACGGAATGCAAGGAAGGAAAGGGAAAGCAAGGGAAGGCAAGGGTAACGAAAGGAACGGCACGGCAAGGGGTAACAAGGCTAAGGCACGACAACACACGGCTAGGAAATGCACGGCAAGGCAAGGAAAGGGTAACGCAAGGCAAGGCACGGTGAGGCTAGGCAAGGTTAATGCACGACAACGCAAGGCTAGGCAATGCACGACAATGCAAGGAAAGCTTGAAGCAAAGGAAGGCACGGTCAGGCGAGATAAGGCTAAGGCACGACAACGCAAGGCTAGGCAATTCAGGGAAGGCAAGCAAAGAGTAACGGAAGGTAAGCAAGGCAAGGAAAAGGAAGGAAAGGCCAGGGTAACGGAAGGAACGGCACGGCAAGGAGAAACAAGTCTAAGGCACGACACCGAACGCTAGGCAATGAACGGCAAGGCAAGGAAAGGGTAACGCATTTGAAAGCACGGTCAGGCGAGGCAACGCTAAGGCACGACAACACAAGGCTAGGCAATGCACGGAAGGCAAGCAAAGAGTAACGGAAGGTAAGGAAGGCAAGGGAAAGGAAGGAAAGGCAAGTGTAACGGAAGGAACGGCACGGCAAGGGGAAACAAGGCTAAGGCACGACAACGCACGGCTAGGCAATGCACGGAAAGGCAAGGAAAGGGTAACGCATGGGAAAGCACGGTCAGGCGATGAAAGGCTAAGGCATGACAACGCAAGGCTAGGCAATGCACGGAAAGCAAGCAAAGAGTAACAGAACGCAAGGAAGGCAAGGGAAAGCAAGGGAAGGCAAGGGTAACGGAAGGAACGGCACGATAAGGGGTAACAAGGCTAAGGCACGGCAACGCAGGGCTAGGCAATGCACGGCAAGGCAAGGAAAGGGTAACGCAGGGGAAGGCACGGTCAGGTGAGGCAAGGATAAGGAACGCCAATGCAAGGCTAGGCAATGCACGGCAAGGCAAGGAAAGAGGAACGGAAGGAAAGGAAGGCAAGTCAAAGCCAGGAAAGGCAAGTGTAACAAAAGGCACGCCACGGCAAGGGGAAACAAGGCTAAGGCACGACAACGCACGGCTAGGCAAGGCACGGCAAGGCAAGGAAAGGGTAACGCAAGGCAAGGCACGGTGAGGCTAGGCAAGGCTAATGCACGACAACGCAAGGCTAGGCAATGCACGACAATGCAAGGAAAGCTTAAAGCAAAGGAAGGCACGGTCAGGCAAGATAAGGCTAAGGCACGACAACGCAAGGCTAGGCAATGCAGGGAAGGGAAGCAAAGAGTAACGGAAGGTATGCAAGGCAAGGAAAAGCAAGGAAAGGCAAGGGTAACGGAAGGAATTGCACGGCAAGGGGAAACAAGGCTAAGGCACGGCAACGCAGGCTGGGCAATGCACGGCAAGGCAAGGAAAGGGTAACGCATGGGAAAGCACGTTCAGGCGAGGCAAGGCTAAGGCACGACAACGCAAGGCTAGGCAATGCACGACAATGCAAGGAAAGCTTAAAGCAAAGGAAGGCAAGGTCAGGCGAGATAAGGCAAAGGCACGACAACGCAAGGCTAGGCAATTCAGGGAAGGCAAGCAAAGAGTAACGGAAGGTAAGGAAGGCAAGGGAAAGCAAGGAAAGGCAAGGGTAACGGAAGGAACGGCAGGGCAAGGGGGAACAAGTCTAAGGCACGACACCGAACGCTAGGCAATGAACGGCAAGGCAAGGAAAGGTTAACGCATGGGAAAGCACGGTCAGGCGAGGCAAGGCTAAGGCACGACAACGCAAGGCTAGGCAATGCACGGAAGGCAAGCAAAGAGTAACGGAACGCAAGGAAGGCAAGGGAAAGCAAGGGAAGGCAAGGGTAACGGAAGGAACGGCACGGCAAGGGGTAAGAAGGCTAAGGCACGACAACGCAGGGCTAGGCAATGCACGGCAAGGCAAGGAAAGGGTAACGCAGGGGAAGGCACGGTCAGGTGAGGCAAGGATAAGGCACGACAATGCAAGGCTAGGCAATGCACGGCAAGGCAAGTAAAGAGTAACGGAAGGAAAGGAAGGCAAGGCAAAGCCAGGCAAGGCAAGTGTAACAAAAGGCACGCCACGGCAAGGGGAATCAAGGCTAAGGCACGACAACGCACGGCTAGGCAATGCACGGCATGGCAAGGAAAGGGTAACGCAAGGCAAGGCACGGTGAGGCTAGGCAAGGCTAATGCACGACAACGCAAGGCTAGGCAATGCACGACAATGCAAGGAAAGCTTAAAGCAAAGGAAGGCACGGTCAGGCGAGATAAGGCTAAGGCACGACAACGCAAGGCTACGCAATGCACGGAAGGCAAGCAAAGAGTAACGGAAGGTAAGGAAGGCAAGGGAAAGCAAAGAAAGGCAAGTGTAACGGAAGGAACGGCACGGCAAGGGGAAACAAGGCTAAGGCACGACAACGCACGCTAGGCAAAGCACGGCAAGGCAAGGAAAGGGTAACGCATGGGAAAGCACGGTCAGGCGAGGCAAGCCTAAGGCATGACAACGCAAGGCTAGGCAATGCACGGAAAGCAAGCAAAGAGTAACGGAACGCAAGGAAGGCAAGGGAAAGCAAGGGAAGGCAAGGGTAACGGAAGGAACGGCACGGCAAGTGGTAACAAGGCTAAGGAACGACAACGCAGGGCTAGGCAATGCACGGCAAGGCAAGGAAAGAGTAACGGAAGGAAAGGAAGGCAAGGCAAAGCCAGGCAAGGCAAGTGTAACAAAAGGCACGCAACGGCAAGGGGAAACAAGGCTAAGGCACGACAACACACGGCTAGGAAATGCACGGCAAGGCAAGGAAAGGGTAACGCAAGGCAAGGCACGGTGAGGCTAGGCAAGGCTAATGCACGACAACGCAAGGCTAGGCAATGCACGACAATGCAAGTAAAGCTTAAAGCAAAGGAAGGCACGGTCAGGCGAGATAAGGCTAAGGCACGACAACGCAAGGCTAGGCAATGCAGGGAAGGCAAGCAAAGAGTAACGGAAGGTAAGGAAGGCAAGGGAAAGCAAGGAAAGGCAATGGTAACGGAAGGAACGGCACGGCAAGGGGAAACAAGTCTAAGGCACGACAACGCACGCTAGGCAATGCACGGCAAGGCAAGGAAAGGGTAACGCATGGGAAAGCACGGTCAGGGGAGGCAAGGCTAAGGCACGACAACGCAAGGCTTGGCAATGCACGGAAGGCAAGCAAAGAGTAACGGAATGTAAGGAAGGCAAGGGAAAGCAAAGAAAGGCAAGTGTAACGGAAGGAACGGCACGGCAAGGGGAAACAAGGCTAAGGCACGACAACGCACGCTAGGCAATGCACGGCAAGGCAAGGAAAGGGTAACGCAAGGCAAGGTACGGTGAGGCTAGGCAAGGTTAATGCACGACAACGCAAGGCTAGGCAATGCACGACAATGCAAGGAAAGCTTAAAGCAAAGGAAGGCACGGTCAGGCGAGATAAGGCTAAGGCACGACAACGCAAGGCTAGGCAATGCACGGAAGGCAAGCAAAGAGTAACGGAAGGTAAGGAAGGCAAGGGAAAGCAAAGAAAGGCAAGTGTAACGGAAGGAACGACACGGCAAGGGGAAACAAGGCTAAGGCACGACAACGCACGCTAGGCAATGCACGGCAAGGCAAGGAAAGGGTAACGCATGGGAAAGCACGGTCAGGCGAGGCAAGGCTAAGGAAAGCGAACGCAAGGCTAGGCAATGCACGGAAAGAAAGCAAGGAGTAACGGAAGGTAAGGAAGGCAAGGGAAAGCAAGGAAAGGCAATTGTTACGGAAGGAACGGCACGGCAAGGGGTAACAAGGCTAAGGCACGACAACACACGGCTAGGAAATGCACGGCAAGGCAAGGAAAGGGTAACGCAAGGCAAGGCACGGTGAGGCTAGGCAAGGTTAATGCACGACAACGCAAGGCTAGGCAATGCACGACAATGCAAGGAAAGCTTGAAGCAAAGGAAGGCACGGTCAGGCCAGATAAGGCTAAGGCACGACAACGCAAGGCTAGGCAATTCAGGGAAGGCAAGCAAAGAGTAACGGAAGGTAAGCAAGGCAAGGAAAAGGAAGGAAAGGCCAGGGTAACGGAAGGAACGGCACGGCAAGGAGAAACAAGTCTAAGGCACGACACCGAACGCTAGGCAATGAACGGCAAGGCAAGGAAAGGGTAACGCATTTGAAAGCACGGTCAGGCGAGGCAACGCTAAGGCACGACAACGCAAGGCTAGGCAATGCACGGAAGGCAAGCAAAGAGTAACGGAAGGTAAGGAAGGCAAGGGAAAGGAAGGAAAGGCAAGTGTAACGGAAGGAACGGCACGGCAAGGGGAAACAAGGCTAAGGCACGACAACGCACGGCTAGGCAATGCACGGAAAGGCAAGGAAAGGGTAACGCATGGGAAAGCACGGTCAGGCGATGAAAGGCTAAGGCATGACAACGCAAGGCTAGGCAATGCACGGAAAGCAAGCAAAGAGTAACGGAACGCAAGGAAGGCAAGGGAAAGCAAGGGAAGGCAAGGGTAACGGAAGGAACGGCACGATAAGGGGTAACAAGGCTAAGGCACGGCAACGCAGGGCTAGGCAATGCACGGCAAGGCAAGGAAAGGGTAACGCAGGGGAAGGCACGGTCAGGTGAGGCAAGGATAAGGAACGCCAATGCAAGGCTAGGCAATGCACGGCAAGGCAAGGAAAGAGGAACGGAAGGAAAGGAAGGCAAGGCAAAGCCAGGCAAGGCAAGTGTAACAAAAGGCACGCAACGGCAAGGGGAAACAAGGCTAAGGCACGACAACACACGGCTAGGAAATGCACGGCAAGGCAAGGAAAGGGTAACGCAAGGCAAGGCACGGTGAGGCTAGGCAAGGCTAATGCACGACAACGCAAGGCTAGGCAATGCACGACAATGCAATAAAGCTTAAAGCAAAGGAAGGCACGGTCAGGCGAGATAAGGCTAAGTCACGACAACGCAAGGCTAGGCAATGCACGGAAGGCAAGCAAAGAGTAACGGAAGGTAAGGAAGGCAAGGGAAAGCAAAGAAAGGCAAGTGTAACGGAAGGAACGACACGGCAAGGGGAAACAAGGCTAAGGCACGACAACGCACGGCTAGGCAATGCACGGCAAGGCAAGGAAAGGGTAACGCATGGGAAAGCACGGTCAGGCGAGGCAAGGCTAAGGAAAGCCAACGCAAGGCTAGGCAATGCACGGAAAGCAAGCAAGGAGTAACGGAATGCAAGGAAGGAAAGGGAAAGCAAGGGAAGGCAAGGGTAACGGAAGGAACGGCACGGCAAGGGGTAACAAGGCTAAGGCACGACAACACACGGCTAGGAAATGCACGGCAAGGCAAGGAAAGGGTAACGCAAGGCAAGGCACGGTGAGGCTAGGCAAGGTTAATGCACGACAACGCAAGGCTAGGCAATGCACGACAATGCAAGGAAAGCTTGAAGCAAAGGAAGGCACGGTCAGGCGAGATAAGGCTAAGGCACGACAACGCAAGGCTAGGCAATTCAGGGAAGGCAAGCAAAGAGTAACGGAAGGTAAGCAAGGCAAGGAAAAGGAAGGAAAGGCCAGGGTAACGGAAGGAACGGCACGGCAAGGAGAAACAAGTCTAAGGCACGACACCGAACGCTAGGCAATGAACGGCAAGGCAAGGAAAGGGTAACGCATTTGAAAGCACGGTCAGGCGAGGCAACGCTAAGGCACGACAACACAAGGCTAGGCAATGCACGGAAGGCAAGCAAAGAGTAACGGAAGGTAAGGAAGGCAAGGGAAAGGAAGGAAAGGCAAGTGTAACGGAAGGAACGGCACGGCAAGGGGAAACAAGGCTAAGGCACGACAACGCACGGCTAGGCAATGCACGGAAAGGCAAGGAAAGGGTAACGCATGGGAAAGCACGGTCAGGCGATGAAAGGCTAAGGCATGACAACGCAAGGCTAGGCAATGCACGGAAAGCAAGCAAAGAGTAACAGAACGCAAGGAAGGCAAGGGAAAGCAAGGGAAGGCAAGGGTAACGGAAGGAACGGCACGATAAGGGGTAACAAGGCTAAGGCACGGCAACGCAGGGCTAGGCAATGCACGGCAAGGCAAGGAAAGGGTAACGCAGGGGAAGGCACGGTCAGGTGAGGCAAGGATAAGGAACGCCAATGCAAGGCTAGGCAATGCACGGCAAGGCAAGGAAAGAGGAACGGAAGGAAAGGAAGGCAAGTCAAAGCCAGGAAAGGCAAGTGTAACAAAAGGCACGCCACGGCAAGGGGAAACAAGGCTAAGGCACGACAACGCACGGCTAGGCAATGCACGGCAAGGCAAGGAAAGGGTAACGCAAGGCAAGGCACGGTGAGGCTAGGCAAGGCTAATGCACGACAACGCAAGGCTAGGCAATGCACGACAATGCAAGTAAAGCTTAAAGCAAAGGAAGGCACGGTCAGGCAAGATAAGGCTAAGGCACGACAACGCAAGGCTAGGCAATGCAGGGAAGGGAAGCAAAGAGTAACGGAAGGTATGCAAGGCAAGGAAAAGCAAGGAAAGGCAAGGGTAACGGAAGGAATTGCACGGCAAGGGGAAACAAGGCTAAGGCACGGCAACGCAGGCTGGGCAATGCACGGCAAGGCAAGGAAAGGGTAACGCATGGGAAAGCACGTTCAGGCGAGGCAAGGCTAAGGCACGACAACGCAAGGCTAGGCAATGCACGGAAGGCAAGCAAAGAGTAACGGAAGTTAAGGAAGGCAAGGGAAAGCAAAGAAAGGCAAGTGTAACGGAAGGAACTGCACGGCAAGGGGAAACAAGGCTAAGGCACGACAACGCACGGCTAGGCAATGCACGGCAAGGCAAGCAAAGGGTAACGCAAGGCAATGCACGGTGAGGCTAGACAAGGCTAATGCACGAAAACGCAAGGCTAGGCAATGCACGACAATGCAAGGAAAGCTTAAAGCAAAGGAAGGCAAGGTCAGGCGAGATAAGGCAAAGGCACGACAACGCAAGGCTAGGCAATTCAGGGAAGGCAAGCAAAGAGTAACGGAAGGTAAGGAAGGCAAGGAAAAGCAAGGAAAGGCAAGGGTAACGGAAGGAACGGCAGGGCAAGGGGGAACAAGTCTAAGGCACGACACCGAACGCTAGGCAATGAACGGCAAGGCAAGGAAAGGTTAACGCATGGGAAAGCACGGTCAGGCGAGGCAAGGTTAAGGCACGACAACGCAAGGCTAGGCAATGCACGGCAAGGCAAGCAAAGAGTAACGGAACGCAAGGAAGGCAAGGGAAAGCAAGGGAAGGCAAGGGTAACGGAAGGAACGGCACGGCAAGGGGTAAGAAGGCTAAGGCACGACAACGGAGGGCTAGGCAATGCACGGCAAGGCAAGGAAAGGGTAACGCAGGGGAAGGCACGGTCAGGTGAGGCAAGGATAAGGCACGACAATGCAAGGCTAGGCAATGCACGGCAAGGCAAGGAAAGAGTAACGGAAGGAAAGGAAGGCAAGGCAAAGCCAGGCAAGGCAAGTGTAACAAAAGGCACGCCACGGCAAGGGGAATCAAGGCTAAGGCACGACAACGCACGGCTAGGCAATGCACGGCAAGGCAAGGAAAGGGTAACGCAAGGCAAGGCACGGTGAGGCTAGGCAAGGTTAATGCACGACAACGCAAGGCTAGGCAATGCACGACAATGCAAGGAAAGCTTAAAGCAAAGTAATGACGGTCAGGCCTGATAAGGCTAAGGCACGACAACGCAAGGCTACGCAATGCACGGAAGGCAAGCAAAGAGTAACGGAAGGTAAGGAAGGCAAGGGAAAACAAAGAAAGGCATGTGTAACGGAAGGAACGGCACGGCAAGGGGAAACAAGGCTAAGGCACGACAATGCACGCTAGGCAATGCACGGCAAGGCAAGGAAAGGGTAACGCATGGGAAAGCACGGTCAGGCGAGGCAAGCCTAAGGCATGACAACGCAAGGCTAGGCAATGCACGGAAAGCAAGCAAAGAGTAACGGAACGCAAGGAAGGTAAGGGAAAGCAAGGGAAGGCAAGGGTAACGGAAGGAACGGCACGGCAAGGGGTAACAAGGCTAAGGCACGACAACGCACGGCTAGGCAATGCACGGCAAGGCAAGGAAAGAGTAACGGAAGGAAAGGAAGGCAAGGCAAAGCCAGGCAAGGCAAGTGTAACAAAAGGCACGCAACGGCAAGGGGTAACAAGGCTAAGGCACGACAACACACGGCTAGGAAATGCACGGCAAGGCAAGGAAAGGGTAACGCAAGGCAAGGCACGGTGAGGCTAGGCAAGGTTAATGCACGACAACGCAAGGCTAGGCAATGCACGACAAGGCAAGGAAAGCTTGAAGCAAAGGAAGGCACGGTCAGGCGAGATAAGGCTAAGGCACGACAACGGAAGGCTAGGCAATTCAGGGAAGGCAAGCAAAGAGTAACGGAAGGTAAGCAAGGCAAGGAAAAGGAAGGAAAGGCCAGGGTAACGGAAGGAACGGCACGGCAAGGAGAAACAAGTCTAAGGCACGACACCGAACGCTAGGCAATGAACGGCAAGGCAAGGAAAGGGTAACGCATTTGAAAGCACGGTCAGGCGAGGCAACGCTAAGGCACGACAACGCAAGGCTAGGCAATGCACGGAAGGCAAGCAAAGAGTAACGGAAGGTAAGGAAGGCAAGGGAAAGGAAGGAAAGGCAAGTGTAACGGAAGGAACGGCACGGCAAGGGGAAACAAGGCTAAGGCACGACAACGCACGGCTAGGCAATGCACGGAAAGGCAAGGAAAGTGTAACGCATGGGAAAGCACGGTCAGGCGAGGCAAGGCTAAGGCATGACAACGCAAGGCTAGTCAATGCACGGAAAGCAAGCAAAGAGTAACGGAACGCAAGGAAGGCAAGGGAAAGCAAGGGAAGGCAAGGGTAACGGAAGGAACGGCACGATAAGGGGTAACAAGGCTAAGGCACGGCAACGCAGGGCTAGGCAATACACGGCAAGGCAAGGAAAGGGTAACGCAGGGGAAGGCACGGTCAGGTGAGGCAAGGATAAGGAACGCCAATGCAAGGCTAGGCAATGCACGGCAAGGCAAGGAAAGAGGAACGGAAGGAAAGGAAGGCAAGTCAAAGCCAGGAAAGGCAAGTGTAACAAAAGGCACGCCACGGCAAGGGGAAACAAGGCTAAGGCACGACAACGCACGGCTAGGCAATGCACGGCAAGGCAAGGAAAGGGTAACGCATTTGAAAGCACGGTCAGGCGAGGCAACGCTAAGGCACGACAACGCAAGGCTAGGCAATGCACGGAAGGCAAGCAAAGAGTAACGGAAGGTAAGGAAGGCAAGGGAAAGGAAGGAAAGGCAAGTGTAACGGAAGGAACGGCACAGCAAGGGGAAACAAGGCTAAGGCACGACAACGCACGGCTAGGCAATGCACGGAAAGGCAAGGAAAGGGTAACGCCTGGGAAAGCACGGTCAGGCGATGCAAGGCTAAGGCATGACAACGCAAGGCTAGGCAATACACGGAAAGCAAGCAAAGAGTAACGGAACGCAAGGAAGGCTAGGGAAAGCAAGGGAAGGCAAGGGTAACGGAAGGAACGGCACGGTAAGGGGTAACAAGGCTAAGGCACGGCAACGCAGGGCTAGGCAATGCACGGCAAGGCAAGGAAAGGGTAACGCAGGGGAAGGCACGGTCAGGTGAGGCAAGGATAAGGCACGACAATACAAGGCTAGGCAATGCACGGCAAGGCAAGGAAAGAGTAACGGAAGGAAAGGAAGGCAAGGCAAAGCCAGGCAAGGCAAGTGTAACAAAAGGCACGCCACGGCAAGGGGAAACAAGGCTAAGGCACGACAACGCACGGCTAGGCAATGCACGGCAAAGCAAGGAAAGGGTAACGCAAGGCAATGCACGGTGAGGCCAGACAAGGCTAATGCACGAAAACGCAAGGTTAGGCAATGCACGACAATGCAAGGAAAGCTTAAAGCAAAAGAAGGCAAGGTTAGGCGAGATAAGGCAAAGGCACGACAACGCAAAGCTAGGCAATTCAGGGAAGGCAAGCAAAGAGTAACGGAAGGTCAGGAAGGCAAGGAAAAGCAAGGAAAGGCTAGGGTAACGGAAGGAACGGCACGGCAAGGGGGAACAAGTCTAAGGCACGACACCGAACGCTAGGCAATGAACGGCAAGGCAAGGAAAGGGTAACGGATGGGAAAGCACGGTCAGGCGAGGCAAGGCTAAGGCACGACAACGCAAGCCTAGGCAATGCACGGAAGGCAAGCAAAGAGTAACGGAAGGTAAGGAAGGCAAGGGAAAGCAAGGAAAGGCAAGTGTAACGGAAGGAACGGCACGGCAAGGGGAAACAAGGCTAAGGCACGACAACGCACGCTAGGCAATGCACGGCAAGGCAAGGAAAGGGTAACGCATGGGAAAGCACGGTCAGGAGAGGCAAGGCTAAGGCATGACAACGCAAGGCTAGGCAATGCACGGAAAGCAAGCAAAGAGTAACGGAACGCAAGGAAGGCAAGGGAAAGCAAGGGAAGGCAAGGGTAACGGAAGGAACGGCACGCCAATGGGTAAGAAGGCTAAGGCACGACAACGCAGGGTTAGGCAATGCACGGCAAGGGAAGGAAAGGGTAACGCAGGGGAAGGCACGGTCAGGTGAGGCAAGGATAAGGCACGACAATGCAAGCCTAGGCAATGCACGGCAAGGCAAGGAAAGAGTAACGGAAGGAAAGGAAGGCAAGGCAAACCCAGGCAAGGCAAGTGTAACAAAAGGCACGCCACGGCAAGGGGAATCAAGTCTAAGGCACGACAACGCACGGCTAGGTAATGCACGGCAAGGCAAGGAAAGGGTAACGCAAGGCAAGGCACGGTGAGGCTAGGCAAGGCTAATGCACGACAACGCAAGGCTAGGCAATGCACGACAATGCAAGGAAAGCTTAAAGCAAAGGAAGGCACGGTCAGGCGAGATAAGGCTAAGGAACGACAACGCAAGGCTAGGCAATGCACGGAAGGCAAGCAAAGAGTAACGGAAGGTAAGGAAGGCAAGGGAAAGCAAAGAAAGGCAAGTGTAACGGAAGGAACGGCACGGCAAGGGGAAACAAGGCTAAGGCACGACAACGCACGCTAGGCAAAGGACGGCAAGGCAAGGAAAGGGTAACGCATGGGAAAGCACGGTCAGGCGAGGCAAGCCTAAGGCATGACAACGCAAGGCTAGGCAATGCACGGAAAGCAAGCAAAGAGTAACGGAACGCAAGGAAGGCAAGGGAAAGCAAGGGAAGGCAAGGGTAACGGAAGGAACGGCACGGCAAGGGGTAACAAGGCTAAGGCACGACAACGCAGGGCTAGGCAATGCACGGCAAGGCAAGGAAAGAGTAACGGAAGGAAAGGAAGGCAAGGCAAAGCCAGGCAAGGCAAGTGTAACAAAAGGCACGCAACTGCAAGGGGAAAGAAGGCTAAGGCACGAGAACACACGGCTAGGAAATGCACGGCATGGCAAGGAAAGGGTAACGCAAGGCAAGGCACGGTGAGGCTAGGCAAGGCTAATGCACGACAACGCAAGGCTAGGCAATGCACGACAATGCAAGTAAAGCTTAAAGCAAAGGAAGGCACGGTCAGGCGAGATAAGGCTAAGGCACGACAACGCAAGGCTAGGCAATGCAGGGAAGGCAAGCAAAGAGTAACGGAAGGTAAGGAAGGCAAGGGAAAGCAAGGAAAGGCAATGGTAACGGAAGGAACGGCACGGCAAGGGGAAACAAGTCTAAGGCACGACAACGCACGCTAGGCAATGCACGGCAAGGCAAGGAAAGGGTAACGCATGGGAAAGCACGGTCAGGGGAGGCAAGGCTAAGGCACGACAACGCAAGGCTTGGCAATGCACGGAAGGCAAGCAAAGAGTAACGGAAGTAAGGAAGGCAAGGGAAAGCAAAGAAAGGCAAGTGTAACGGAAGGAACGGCACGGCAAGGGGAAACAAGGCTAAGGCACGACAACGCAAGGCTAGGCAATTCAGGGAAGGCAAGCAAAGAGTAACGGAAGGTAAGCAAGGCAAGGAAAAGCAAGGAAAGGCAAGGGTAACGGAAGGAACGGCACGGCAAGGGGGAACAAGTCTAAGGCACGACACCGAACGCTAGGCAATGAACGGCAAGGCAAGGAAAGGGTAACGGATGGGAAAGCACGGTCAGGCGAGGCAAGGCTAAGGCACGACAACGCAAGGCTAGGCAATGCACGGAAGGCAAGCAAAGAGTAACGGAAGGTAAGGAAGGCAAGGGAAAGCAAGGAAAGGCAAGTGTAACGGAAGGAACGGCACGGCAAGGGGAAACAAGTCTAAGGCACGACAACGCACGCTAGGCAATGCACGGCAAGGCAAGGAAAGGGTAACGCATGGGAAAGCACGGTCAGGAGAGGCAAGGCTAAGGCATGACAACGCAAGGCTAGGCAATGCACGGAAAGCAAGCAAAGAGTAACGGAACGCAAGGAAGTCAAGGGAAAGCAAGGGAAGGCAAGGGTAACGGAAGGAACGGCACGCCAATGGGTAAGAAGGCTAAGGCACGACAACGCAGGGTTAGGCAATGCACGGCAAGGGAAGGAAAGGGTAACGCAGGGGAAGGCACGGTCAGGTGAGGCAAGGATAAGGCACGACAATGCAAGGCTAGGCAATGCACGGCAAGGCAAGGAAAGAGTAACGGAAGGAAAGGAAGGCAAGGCAAACCCAGGCAAGGCAAGTGTAACAAAAGGCACGCCACGGCAAGGGGAATCAAGTCTAAGGCACGACAACGCACGGCTAGGTAATGCACGGCAAGGCAAGGAAAGGGTAACGCAAGGCAAGGCACGGTGAGGCTAGGCAAGGCTAATGCACGACAACGCAAGGCTAGGCAATGCACGACAATGCAAGGAAAGCTTAAAGCAAAGGAAGGCACGGTCAGGCGAGATAAGGCTAAGGCACGACAACGCAAGGCTAGGCAATGCACGGAAGGCAAGCAAAGAGTAACGGAAGGTAAGGAAGGCAAGGGAAAGCAAAGAAAGGCAAGTGTAACGGAAGGAACGGCACGGCAAGGGGAAACAAGGCTAAGGCACGACAACGCACGCTAGGCAAAGCACGGCAAGGCAAGGAAAGGGTAACGCATGGGAAAGCACGGTCAGGCGAGGCAAGCCTAAGGCATGACAACGCAAGGCTAGGCAATGCACGGAAAGCAAGCAAAGAGTAACGGAACGCAAGGAAGGCAAGGGAAAGCAAGGGAAGGCAAGGGTAACGGAAGGAACGGCACGGCAAGGGGTAACAAGGCTAAGGCACGACAACGCAGGGCTAGGCAATGCACGGCAAGGCAAGGAAAGAGTAACGGAAGGAAAGGAAGGCAAGGCAAAGCCAGGCAAGGCAAGTGTAACAAAAGGCACGCAACTGCAAGGGGAAACAAGGCTAAGGCACGACAACACACGGCTAGGAAATGCACGGCAAGGCAAGGAAAGGGTAACGCAAGGCAAGGCACGGTGAGGCTAGGCAAGGCTAATGCACGACAACGCAAGGCTAGGCAATGCACGACAATGCAAGTAAAGCTTAAAGCAAAGGAAGGCACGGTCAGGCGAGATAAGGCTAAGGCACGACAACGCAAGGCTAGGCAATGCAGGGAAGGCAAGCAAAGAGTAACGGAAGGTAAGGAAGGGAAGGGAAAGCAAGGAAAGGCAATGGTAACGGAAGGAACGGCACGGCAAGGGGAAACAAGTCTAAGGCACGACAACGCACGCTAGGCAATGCACGGCAAGGCAAGGAAAGGGTAACGCATGGGAAAGCACGGTCATGGGAGGCAAGGCTAAGGCACGACAACGCAAGGCTTGGCAATGCACGGAAGGCAAGCAAAGAGTAACGGAATGTAAGGAAGGCAAGGGAAAGCAAGGAAAGGCAAGGGTAACGGAAGGAACGGCACGGCAAGGGGAAATAAGGCTAAAGCACGACAACGCACGGCTAGGCAATGCACGGCAAGGCAAGGAAAGGGTAACGCAAGGCAAGGCACGGTGAGGCTAGGCAAGGCTAATGCACGACAACGCAAGGCTAGGCAATGCACGACAGTGCAAGGAAAGCTTAAAGCAAAGGAAGGCACGGTCAGGCGAGATAAGGCTAAGGCACGACAACGCAAGGCTAGGCAATGCACGGAAGGCAAGCAAAGAGTAACGGAAGGTAAGGAAGGCAAGGGAAAGGAAGGAAAGGCCAGGGTAACGGAAGGAACGGCACGGCAAGGAGAAACAAGGCTAAGGCACGACAACGAACGGCTAGGCAATGGACGGCAAGGCAAGGAAAGGGTAACGCAGGGGAAGGCACGGTCAGGCGAGGCAACGCTAAGGCACGACAACGCAAGGCTAGGCAATGCATGGAAAGCAAGCAAAGAGTAACGGAACGCAAGGAAGGCAAGGGAAAGCAAGGGAAGGCAAGGGTAACGGAAGGAACGGCACGGCAAGGGGAAACAAGGCTAAGGCACGACAACGCAGGGCTAGGCAATGCATGGCAATGCAAGGAAAGGGTAACGCAGGGGAAGGCACGGTCAGGTGAGGCAAGGATAAGGCACGACAATGCAAGGCTAGGCAATGCACGGCAAGGCAAGGAAAGAGTAACGGAAGGAAAGGAAGGCAAGTCAAAGCCAGGAAAGGCAAGTGTAACAAAAGGCACGCCACGGCAAGGGGAAACAAGGCTAAGGCACGACAACGCACGGCTAGGCAATGCACATCAAGGCAAGGAAAGGGTAACGCAAGGCAAGGCAAGGTGAGGCTAGGCAAGGCTAATGCACGACAACGCAAGGCTAGGCAATGCACGACAGTGCAAGGAAAGCTTAAAGCAAAGGAAGGCACGGTCAGGCGAGATAAGGCTAAGGCACGACAACGCAAGGCTAGGCAATGCACGGAAGGCAAGCAAAGAGTAACGGAAGGTAAGGAAGGCAAGGGAAAGCAAAGAAAGGCAAGTGTAACGGAAGGAACGACACGGCAAGGGGAAACAAGGCTAAGGCACGACAACGCACGCTAGGCAATGCACGGGAAGGCAAGGAAAGGGTAACGCAAGGCAAGGCACGGTGAGGCAAGACAAGGCTAAGGCACGACAACGCACGGCTAGGCAATGCACGGCAAGGCAAGGAAAGGGTACCGCAAGGCAAGGCACGGTCAGGCGAGGCAAGGCTAAGGAACGACAACGCAAGGCTAGGCAATGCACGACAATGCAAGGAAAGCTTAAAGCAAAGGAAGGCACGGTCAGGCGAGATAAGGCTAAGGCACGACAACGCACGCTAGGCAATGCACGGCAAGGCAAGGAAAGGGTAACGCATGGGAAAGCACGGTCAGGAGAGGCAAGGCTAAGGCATGACAACGCAAGGCTAGGCAATGCACGGAAGGCAAGCAAAGAGTAACGGAAGGTAAGGAAGGCAAGGGAAAGCAGGGGAAGGCAAGGGTAACGGAAGGAACGGCACGGTAAGGGGAAACAAGGCTAATGCACGACAACGCAGGGCTAGGCAATGCACGGCAAGGCAAGGAAAGGGTAACGCAGGGGAAGGCACGGTCAGGTGAGGCAAGGATAAGGCACGACAATGCAAGCCTAGGCAATGCACGGCAAGGCAAGGAAAGAGTAACGGAAGGAAAGGAAGGCAAGGCAAACCCAGGCAAGGCAAGTGTAACAAAAGGCACGCCACGGCAAGGGGAATCAAGTCTAAGGCACGACAACGCACGGCTAGGTAATGCACGGCAAGGCAAGGAAAGGGTAACGCAAGGCAAGGCACGGTGAGGCTAGGCAAGGCTAATGCACGACAACGCAAGGCTAGGCAATGCACGACAATGCAAGGAAAGCTTAAAGCAAAGGAAGGCACGGTCAGGCGAGATAAGGCTAAGGAACGACAACGCAAGGCTAGGCAATGCACGGAAGGCAAGCAAAGAGTAACGGAAGGTAAGGAAGGCAAGGGAAAGCAAAGAAAGGCAAGTGTAACGGAAGGAACGGCACGGCAAGGGGAAACAAGGCTAAGGCACGACAACGCACGCTAGGCAAAGGACGCCAAGGCAAGGAAAGGGTAACGCATGGGAAAGCACGGTCAGGCGAGGCAAGCCTAAGGCATGACAACGCAAGGCTAGGCAATGCACGGAAAGCAAGCAAAGAGTAACGGAACGCAAGGAAGGCAAGGGAAAGCAAGGGAAGGCAAGGGTAACGGAAGGAACGGCACGGCAAGGGGTAACAAGGCTAAGGCACGACAACGCAGGGCTAGGCAATGCACGGCAAGGCAAGGAAAGAGTAACGGAAGGAAAGGAAGGCAAGGCAAAGCCAGGCAAGGCAAGTGTAACAAAAGGCACGCAACTGCAAGGGGAAAGAAGGCTAAGGCACGAGAACACACGGCTAGGAAATGCACGGCATGGCAAGGAAAGGGTAACGCAAGGCAAGGCACGGTGAGGCTAGGCAAGGCTAATGCACGACAACGCAAGGCTAGGCAATGCACGACAATGCAAGTAAAGCTTAAAGCAAAGGAAGGCACGGTCAGAAGAGATAAGGCTAAGGCACGACAACGCAAGGCTAGGCAATGCAGGGAAGGCAAGCAAAGAGTAACGGAAGGTAAGGAAGGCAAGGGAAAGCAAGGAAAGGCAATGGTAACGGAAGGAACGGCACGGCAAGGGGAAACAAGGCTAAGGCACGACAACGCACGCTAGGCAATGCACGGCAAGGCAAGGAAAGGGTAACGCATGGGAAAGCACGGTCAGGGGAGGCAAGGCTAAGGCACGACAACGCAAGGCTTGGCAATGCACGGAAGGCAAGCAAAGAGTAACGGAAGGTAAGGAAGGCAAGGGAAAGCAAAGAAAGGCAAGTGTAACGGAAGGAACGGCACGGCAAGGGGAAACAAGGCTAAGGCACGACAACGCAAGGCTAGGCAATTCAGGGAAGGCAAGCAAAGAGTAACGGAAGGTAAGCAAGGCAAGGAAAAGCAAGGAAAGGCAAGGGTAACGGAAGGAACGGCACGGCAAGGGGGAACAAGTCTAAGGCACGACACCGAACGCTAGGCAATGAACGGCAAGGCAAGGAAAGGGTAACGCATGGGAAAGCACGGTCAGGGGAGGCAAGGCTAAGGCACGACAACGCAAGCCTAGGCAATGCACGGAAGGCAAGCAAAGAGTAACGGAAGGTAAGGAAGGCAAGGGAAAGCAAGGAAAGGCAAGTGTAACGGAAGGAACGGCACGGCAAGGGGAAACAAGGCTAAGGCACGACAACGCACGCTAGGCAATGCACGGCAAGGCAAGGAAAGGGTAACGCATGGGAAAGCACGGTCAGGAGAGGCAAGGCTAAGGCATGACAACGCAAGGCTAGGCAATGCACGGAAAGCAAGCAAAGAGTAACGGAACGCAAGGAAGTCAAGGGAAAGCAAGGGAAGGCAAGGGTAACGGAAGGAACGGCACGCCAATGGGTAAGAAGGCTAAGGCACGACAACGCAGGGTTAGGCAATGCACGGCAAGGGAAGGAAAGGGTAACGCAGGGGAAGGCACGGTCAGGTGAGGCAAGGATAAGGCACGACAATGCAAGGCTAGGCAATGCACGGCAAGGCAAGGAAAGAGTAACGGAAGGAAAGGAAGGCAAGGCAAACCCAGGCAAGGCAAGTGTAACAAAAGGCACGCCACGGCAAGGGGAATCAAGTCTAAGGCACGACAACGCACGGCTAGGTAATGCACGGCAAGGCAAGGAAAGGGTAACGCAAGGCAAGGCACGGTGAGGCTAGGCAAGGCTAATGCACGACAACGCAAGGCTAGGCAATGCACGACAATGCAAGGAAAGCTTAAAGCAAAGGAAGGCACGGTCAGGCGAGATAAGGCTAAGGCACGACAACGCAAGGCTAGGCAATGCACGGAAGGCAAGCAAAGAGTAACGGAAGGTAAGGAAGGCAAGGGAAAGCAAAGAAAGGCAAGTGTAACGGAAGGAACGGCACGGCAAGGGGAAACAAGGCTAAGGCACGACAACGCACGCTAGGCAAAGCACGGCAAGGCAAGGAAAGGGTAACGCATGGGAAAGCACGGTCAGGCGAGGCAAGCCTAAGGCATGACAACGCAAGGCTAGGCAATGCACGGAAAGCAAGCAAAGAGTAACGGAACGCAAGGAAGGCAAGGGAAAGCAAGGGAAGGCAAGGGTAACGGAAGGAACGGCACGGCAAGGGGTAACAAGGCTAAGGCACGACAACGCAGGGCTAGGCAATGCACGGCAAGGCAAGGAAAGAGTAACGGAAGGAAAGGAAGGCAAGGCAAAGCCAGGCAAGGCAAGTGTAACAAAAGGCACGCAACTGCAAGGGGAAACAAGGCTAAGGCACGACAACACACGGCTAGGAAATGCACGGCAAGGCAAGGAAAGGGTAACGCAAGGCAAGGCACGGTGAGGCTAGGCAAGGCTAATGCACGACAACGCAAGGCTAGGCAATGCACGACAATGCAAGTAAAGCTTAAAGCAAAGGAAGGCACGGTCAGGCGAGATAAGGCTAAGGCACGACAACGCAAGGCTAGGCAATGCAGGGAAGGCAAGCAAAGAGTAACGGAAGGTAAGGAAGGCAAGGGAAAGCAAGGAAAGGCAATGGTAACGGAAGGAACGGCACGGTAAGGGGAAACAAGTCTAAGGCACGACAACGCACGCTAGGCAATGCACGGCAAGGCAAGGAAAGGGTAACGCATGGGAAAGCACGGTCAGGCGAGGCAAGGCTAAGGCACGACAACGCAAGGCTTGGCAATGCACGGAAGGCAAGCAAAGAGTAACGGAATGTAAGGAAGGCAAGGGAAAGCAAAGAAAGGCAAGTGTAACGGAAGGAACGGCACGGCAAGGGGAAACAAGGCTAAGGCACGACAACGCATGCTAGGCAATGCACGGCAAGGCAAGGAAAGGGTAACGCATGGGAAAGCACGGTCAGGCGAGGCAAGGCTAAGGAAAGCCAACGCAAGGCTAGGCAATGCACGGAAAGCAAGCAAGGAGTAATGGAATGCAAGGAAGGAAAGGGAAAGCAAGGGAAGGCAAGGGTAACGGAAGGAACGGCACGGCAAGGGGTAACAAGGCTAAGGCACGACAACACACGGCTAGGAAATGCACGGCAAGGCAAGGAAAGGGTAACGCAAGGCAAGGCACGGTGAGGCTAGGCAAGGTTAATGCACGACAACGCAAGGCTAGGCAATGCACGACAATGCAAGGAAAGCTTAAAGCAAAGGAAGGCACGGTCAGGCGAGATAAGGCTAAGGCACGACAACGCAAGGCTAGGCAATTCAGGGAAGGCAAGCAAAGAGTAACGGAAGGTAAGCAAGGCAAGGAAAAGGAAGGAAAGGCCAGGGTAACGGAAGGAACTGCACGGCAAGGAGAAACAAGTCTATGGCACGACACCGAACGCTAGGCAATGAACGGCAAGGCAAGGAAAGGGTAGCGCATTTGAAAGCACGGTCAGGCGAGGCAACGCTAAGGCACGACAACGCAAGGCTAGGCAATGCACGGAAAGCAAGCAAAGAGTAAGGGAACGCAAGGAAGGCAAGGGAAAGCAAGGGAAGGCAAGGGTAACGGAAGGAACGGCACGGCAAGGGGAAACAAGGCTAAGGCCCGACAACGCAGGGCTAGGCAATGCATGGCAATGCAAGGAAAGGGTAACGCAGGGGAAGGCACGGTCAGGTGAGGCAAGGATACGGCACGACAATGCAAGGCTAGGCAATGCATGGCAAGGCAAGGAAAGAGTAACGTAAGGAAAGGAAGGCAAGTCAAAGCCAGGAAAGGCAAGTGTAACAAAAGGCACGCCACGGCAAGGGGAAACAAGGCTAAGGCACGACAACGCACGGCTAGGCAATGCACATCAAGGCAAGGAAAGGGTAACGCAAGGCAAGGCAAGGTGAGGCTAGGCAAGGCTAATGCACGACAACGCAAGGCTAGGCAATGCACGACAGTGCAAGGAAAGCTTAAAGCAAAGGAAGGCACGGTCAGGCGAGATAAGGCTAAGGCACGACAACGCAAGGCTAGGCAATGCACGGAAGGCAAGCAAAGAGTAACGGAAGGTAAGGAAGGCAAGGGAAAGCAAAGAAAGGCAAGTGTAACGGAAGGAACGACACGGCAAGGGGAAACAAGGCTATGGCACGACAACGCACGCTAGGCAATGCACGGGAAGGCAAGGAAAGGGTAACGCAAGGCAAGGCACGGTGAGGCAAGACAAGGCTAATGCACGACAACGCACGGCTAGGCAATGCACGGGAAGGCAAGGAAAGGGTAACGCAAGGCAAGGCACGGTCAGGCGAGATAAGGCTAAGGAACGACAACGCAAGGCTAGGCAATGCACGACAATGCAAGGAAAGCTTAAAGCAAAGGAAGGCACGGTCAGGCGAGATAAGGCTAAGGCACGACAACGCAAGGCTAGGCAATGCACGGAAGGCAAGCAAAGAGTAACGGAAGGTAAGGAAGGCAAGGGAAAGCAAAGAAAGGCAAGTGTAACGGAAGAAACGGCACGGCAAGGGGAAACAAGGCTAAGGCATGACAACGCACGCTAGGCAATGCACGGCAAGGCAAGGAAAGGGTAACGCATGGGAAAGCACGGTCAGGCGAGGCAAGCTTAAGGCATGACAACGCAAGTCTAGGCAATGCACGGAAAGCAAGCAAAGAGTAACGGAACGCAAGGAAGGCAAGGGAAAGCAAGGGAAGGCAAGGGTAACGGAAGGAACGGCACGGCAAGGGGTAACAAGGCTAAGGCACGACAACGCAGGGCTAGGCAATGCACGGCAAGGCAAGGAAAGAGTAACGGAAGGAAAGGAAGGCAAGGCAAAGCCAGGCAAGGCAAGTGTAACAAAAGGCACGGAACGGCAAGGGGAAACAAGGCTAAGGCACGACAACACACGGCTAGGAAATGCACGGCAAGGCAAGGAAAGGGTAACGCAAGGCAAGGCACGGTGAGGCTAGGCAAGGCTAATGCACGACAACGCAAGGCTAGGCAAGGCACGACAATGCAAGGAAAGCTTAAAGCAAAGGAAGGCACGGTCAGGCGAGATAAGGCTAAGGCACGACAAGGCAAGGCTAGGCAATGCACGGAAGGCAAGCAAAGAGTAACGGAAGGTAAGGAAGGCAAGGGAAAGCAAAGAAAGGCAAGTGTAACGGAAGGAACGGCACGGCAAGGGGAAACAAGGCTAAGGCACGACAACGCACGCTAGGCAATGCACGGCAAGGCAAGTAAAGGGTAACTCATGGGAAAGCACGGTCAGGCGAGGCAAGGCTAAGGAAAGCCAACGCAAGGCTAGGCAATGCACGGAAAGTAAGCAAGGAGTAACGGAATGCAAGGAAGGAAAGGGAAAGCAAAGAAAGGCAAGTGTAACGGAAGGAACGGCACGGCAAGGGGAAACAAGGCTAAGGCACGACAAGGCACGGCTAGGCAATGCACGGAAAGGCAAGCAAAGGGTAACGCAAGGAAAGGCACGGTGAGGCTAGACAAGGCTAATGCACGAAAACGCAAGGCTAGGCGATGCACGACAATGCAAGGAAAGTGTAACGGAAGGTAAGGAAGGCAAGGGAAAGCAAGGAAAGGCAATGGTAATGGAAGGAACGGCACGGCAAGGGGAAACAAGGCTAAGGCACGACAACGCAGGGCTAGGCAATGCATGGCAATGCAAGGAAAGGGTAACGCAGGGGAAGGCACGGTCAGGTGAGGCTAGGAGACGGCACGACCATGCAAGGCTAGGCAATGCACGGCAAGGCAAGGAAAGAGTAACGGAAGGAAAGGAAGGCAAGTCAAAGCCAGGAAAGGCAAGTGTAACAAAAGGCACGCCACGGCAAGGGGAAACAAGGCTAAGGCACGACAACGCACGGCTAGGCAATGCACATCAAGGCAAGGAAAGGGTAACGCAAGGCAAGGCAAGGTGAGGCTAGGCAAGGCTAATGCACGACAACGCAAGGCTAGGCAATGCACGACAATGCAAGGAAAGCTTAAAGCAAAGGAAGGCACGGTCAGGCGAGATAAGGCTAAGGCACGACAACGCAAGGCTAGGCAATGCAGGGAAGGGAAGCAAAGAGTAACGGAAGGTAAGCAAGGCAAGGAAAAGCAAGGAAAGGGAAGGGTAACGGAAGGAACTGCACGGCAAGGGGAAACAAGGCTAAGGCACGGCAACGCAGGCTGGGCAATGCACGGCAAGGCAAGGAAAGGGTAACGCATGGGAAAGCACGTTCAGGCGAGGCAAGGCTAAGGCACGACCACGCAAGGCTAGGCAATGCACGGAAGGCAAGCAAAGAGTAACGGAAGGTAAGGAAGGCAAGGGAAAGCAAGGAAAGGCAAGTGTAACGGAAGGAACGGCACGGCAAGGGGAAACAAGGCTAAGGCACGACAACGCACGCTAGGCAATGCACGGCAAGGCAAGGAAAGGGTAACGCATGGGAAAGCACGGTCAGGCGATGCAAGGCTAAGGCATGACAACGCAAGGCTAGGCAATGCACGGAAAGCAAGCAAAGAGTAACGGAACGCAAGGAAGGCAAGGGAAAGCAAGGGAAGGCAAGGGTAACGGAAGGAACGGCACGGCAAGGGGTAAGAAGGCTAAGGCACGACAACGCAGGGCTAGGCAATGCACGGCAAGGCAAGGAAAGGGTAACGCAGGGGAAGGCACGGTCAGGTGAGGCAAGGATAAGGCACGACAATGCAAGGCTAGGCAATCCACGGCAAGGCAAGGTAAGAGTACCGGAAGGAAAGGAAGGCAAGGCAAAGCCAGGCAAGGCAAGTGTAACAAAAGGCACGCCACGGGAAGGGGAATCAAGGCTAAGGCACGACAACGCACGGCTAGGCAATGCACGGCAAGGCAAGGAAAGGGTAACGCAAGGCAAGGCACGGTGAGGCTAGGCAAGGCTAATGCACGACAACGCAAGGCTAGGCAATGCACGACAATGCAAGGAAAGCTTAAAGCAAAGGAAGGCACGGTCAGGCGAGATAAGGCTAAGGCACGACAAGGCAAGGCTAGGCAATGCACGGAAGGCAAGCAAAGAGTAACGGAAGGTAAGGAAGGCAAGGGAAAGCAAAGAAAGGCAAGTGTAACGGAAGGAACGGCACGGCAAGGGGAAACAAGGCTAAGGCACGACAACGCACGCTAGGCAATGCACGGCAAGGCAAGTAAAGGGTAACGCATGGGAAAGCACGGTCAGGCGAGGCAAGGCTAAGGAAAGCCAACGCAAGGCTAGGCAATGCACGGAAAGTAAGCAAGGAGTAACGGAATGCAAGGAAGGAAAGGGAAAGCAAAGAAAGGCAAGTGTAACGGAAGGAACGGCACGGCAAGGGGAAACAAGGCTAAGGCACGACAAGGCACGGCTAGGCAATGCACGGCAAGGCAAGGAAAGGGTAACGCAAGGCAAGGCACGGTGAGGCTAGGCAAGGCTAATGCACGACAACGCAAGGCTAGGCAATGCACGACAATGCAAGGAAAACTTAAAGCAAAGGAAGGCACGGTCAGGCGAGATAAGGCTAAGGCACGACAACGCAAGGCTAGGCAATGCAGGGAAGGGAAGCAAAGAGTAACGGAAGGTAAGCAAGGCAAGGAAAAGCAAGGAAAGGCAAGGGTAACGGAAGGAACGGCACGGCAAGGGGAAACAAGGCTAAGGCACGACAACGCACGCTAGGCAATGCACGGCAAGGCAAGGAAAGGGTAACGCATGGGAAAGCACGGTCAGGCGAGGCAAGGCTAAGGCATGACAACGCAAGGCTAGGCAATGCACGGAAAGCAAGCAAAGAGTAACGGAACGCAAGGAAGGCAAGGCAAAGCCAGGCAAGGCAAGTGTAACAAAAGGCACGCCACGGCAAGGGGAAGCAAGGCTAAGGCACGACAACGCAGGGCTAGGCAATGCACGGCAAGGCAAGCAAAGGGTACCGCAAGGAAAGGCACGGTGAGGCTAGGCAAGGCTAATGCACGAAAACGCAAGGCTAGGCGATGCACGACAATGCAAGCAAAGAGTAACGGAAGGCAAGGAAGGCAAGGGAAAGCAAGGAAAGGCAAGGGTAACGGAAGGAACGGCACGGCAAGGGGTAACAAGGCTAAGGCACGACAACGCAGGGCTAGGCAATGCACGGAAGGCAAGCAAAGAGTAACGGAAGGTAAGGAAGGCAAGGGAAAGCAAGGAAAGGCAAGTGTAACGGAAGGAACGGCACGGCAAGGGGAAACAAGGCTAAGGCACGACAACGCACGCTAGGCAATGCACGGCAAGGCAAGGAAAGGGTAACGCATGGGAAAGCACGGTCAGGCGAGGCAAGCCTAAGGCATGACAACGCAAGGCTAGGCAATGCACGGAAAGCAAGCAAAGAGTAACGGAACGCAAGGAAGGCAAGGGGAAGCAAGGGAAGGCAAGGGTAACGGAAGGAACGGCACGGCAAGGGGTAACAAGGCTAAGGCACGACAACGCAGGGCTAGGCAATGCACGGCAAGGCAAGGAAAGAGTAACGGAAGGAAAGGAAGGCAAGGCAAAGCCAGGCAAGGCAAGTGTAACAAAAGGCACGCAACGGCAAGGGGAAACAAGGCTAAGGCACGACAACACACGGCTAGGAAATGCACGGCAAGGCAAGGAAAGGGTAACGCAAGGCAAGGCACGGTGAGGCTAGGCAAGGCTAATGCACGACAACGCAAGGCTAGGCAATGCACGACAAAGCAAGTAAAGCTTAAAGCAAAGGAAGGCACGGTCAGGCGAGATAAGGCTAAGGCACGACAACGCAAGGCTAGGCAATGCACGGAAGGCAAGCAAAGAGTAACGGAAGGTAAGGAAGGCAAGGGAAAGCAAAGAAAGGCAAGTGTAACGGAAGGAACGGCACGGCAAGGGGAAACAAGCCTAAGGCACGACAACGCACGCTAGGCAATGCACGGCAAGGCAAGGAAAGGGTAAAGCATGGGAAAGCACGGTCAGGCGAGGCAAGGCTAAGGAAAGCCAACGCAAGGCTAGGCAATGCACGGAAAGCAAGCAAGGAGTAACGGAATGCAAGGAGGGAAAGGGAAAGCAAGGGAAGGCAAGGGTAACGGAAGGAACGGCACGGCAAGGGGAAACAAGGCTAAGGCACGACAACGCACGCTAGGCAATGCACGGCAAGGCAAGGAAAGGGTAACGCATGGGAAAGCACGGTCAGGCGAGGCCAGGCTAAGGAAAGCCAACGCAAGGCTAGGCAATGCACGGAAAGCAAGCAAGGAGTAACGGAATGCAAGGAAGGAAAGGGAAAGCAAGGGAAGGCAAGGGTAACGGAAGGAACGGCACGGCAAGGGGTAACAAGGCTAAGGCACGACAACACACGGCTAGGAAATGCACGGCAAGGCAAGGAAAGGGTAACGCAAGGCAAGGCACGGTGAGGCTAGGCAAGGTTAATGCACGACAACGCAAGGCTAGGCCATGCAAGACAATGCAAGGAAAGCTTAAAGCAAAGGAAGGCACCGTCAGGCGAGATAAGGCTAAGGCACGACAACGCAAGGCTAGGCAATTCAGGGAAGGCAAGCAAAGAGTAACGGAAGGTAAGCAAGGCAAGGAAAAGGAAGGAAAGGCCAGGGTAACGGAAGGAACGGCACGGCAAGGGGAAACAAGGCTAAGGCACGTCAACGCAGGCTGGGCAATGCACGGCAAGGCAAGGAAAGGGTAACGCATGGCAAAGCACGTTCAGGCGAGGCAAGGCTAAGGCACGACAACGCAAGGCTAGGCAATGCACGGAAGGCAAGCAAAGAGTAACGGAAGGTAAGGAAGGCAAGGAAAAGCAAGGAAAGGCAAGTGTAATGGAAGGAACGGCACGGCAAGGGGAAACAAGGCTAAGGCACGACAACGCACGCTAGGCAATGCACGGCAAGGCAAGGAAAGGGTAACGCATGGGAAAGCACGGTCAGGCGATGCAAGGCTAAGGCATGACAACGCAAGGCTAGGCAATGCACGGAAAGCAAGCAAAGAGTAACGGAACGCAAGGAAGGCAAGGGAAAGCAAGGGAAGGCAAGGGTAACGGAAGGAACGGCACGGCAAGGGGTAAGAAGGCTAAGGCACGACAACGCAGGGCTAGGCAATGCACGGCAAGGCAAGGAAAGGGTAACGCAGGGGAAGGCACGGTCAGGTGAGGCAAGGATAAGGCACGACAATGCAAGGCTAGGCAATCCACGGCAAGGCAAGGTAAGAGTACCGGAAGGAAAGGAAGGCAAGGCAAAGCCAGGCAAGGCAAGTGTAACAAAAGGCACGCCACGGCAAGGGGAATCAAGGCTAAGGCACGACAACGCACGGCTAGGCAATGCACGGCAAGGCAAGGAAAGGGTAACGCAAGGCAAGGCACGGTGAGGCTAGGCAAGGCTAATGCACGACAACGCAAGGCTAGGCAATGCACGACAATGCAAGGAAAGCTTAAAGCAAAGGAAGGCACGGTCAGGCGAGATAAGTCTAAGGCACGACAACGCAAGGCTAGGCAATGCACCGAAGGCAAGCAATGAGTAACGGAAGGTAAGGAAGGCAAGGGAAAGCAAAGAAAGGTAAGGCGGAAGGAACGGCACGGCAAGGGGAAACAAGGCTATGGCACGACAACGCAGGGCTAGGCAATGCACGGCAAGGCAAGGAAAGAGTAACGGAAGGAAAGGAAGGCAAGGCAAAAGGCAAGGCAAGTGTAACAAAAGGCACGTAACGGCAAGGGGAAACAAGGCTAAGGCACGACAACACACGGCTAGGAAATGCACGGCAAGGCAAGGAAAGGGTAACGCAAGGCAAGGCAAGGCTAGGCAAGGCTAATGCACGACAACGCAAGGCTAGGCAATGCACGACGGCAAGGGGAAACAAGGCTAAGGCACGACAACGCAAGGCTAGGCAATGCACGGAAGGCAAGCAAAGAGTAACGGAAGGTAAGGAAGGCAAGGGAAAGCAAAGAAAGGCAAGTGTAACGGAAGGAACGACACGGCAAGGGGAAACAAGGTGGCACGACAACGCACGCTAGGCAATGCACGGGAAGGCAAGGAAAGGGTAACGCAAGGCAAGGCACGGTGAGGCAACACAAGGCAAATGCACGACAACGCACGGCTAGGCAATGCACGGCAAGGCAAGGAAAGGGTACCGCAAGGCAAGGCACGGTCAGGCGAGGCAAGGCTAAGGAACGACAACGCAAGGCTAGGCAATGCACGACAATGCAAGGAAAGCTTAAAGCAAAGGAAGGCACGGTCAGGCGAGATAAGGCTAAGGCACGACAACGCAAGGCTAGGCAATGCACGGAAGGCAAGCAAAGAGTAACGGAAGGTAAGGAAGGCAAGGGAAAGCAAAGAAAGGCAAGTGTAACGGAAGGAACGGCACGGCAAGGGGAAACAAGGCTAAGGCACGACAACGCACGCTAGGCAATGCACGGCAAGGCAAGGAAAGGGTAACGCATGGGAAAGCACGGTCAGGCGAGCCAAGCTTAAGGCATGACAACGCAAGTCTAGGCAATGCACGGAAAGCAAGCAAAGAGTAACGGAACGCAAGGAAGGCAAGGGAAAGCAAGGGAAGGCAAGGGTAACGGAAGGAACGGCACGGCAAGGGGTAACAAGGCTAAGGCACGACAACGCAGGGCTAGGCAATGCACGGCAAGGCAAGGAAAGAGTAACGGAAGGAAAGGAAGGCAAGGCAAAGCCAGGCAAGGCAAGTGTAACAAAAGGCACGCAACGGCAAGGGGAAACAAGGCTAAGGCACGACAACACACGGCTAGGAAATGCACGGCAAGGCAAGGAAAGGGTAACGCATGGGAAAGCACGGTCAGGCGATGCAAGGCTAAGGCATGACAACGCAAGGCTAGGCAATGCACGGAAAGCAAGCAAAGAGTAACGGAACGCAAGGAAGGCAAGGGAAAGCAAGGGAAGGCAAGGGTAACGGAAGGAACGGCACGGCAAGGGGTAACAAGGCTAAGGCACGACAACGCAGGGCTAGGCAAGGCACGACAATGCAAGGAAAGCTTAAAGCAAAGGAAGGCACGGTCAGGCGAGATAAGGCTAAGGCACGACAACGCAAGGCTAGGCAATGCACGGAAGGCAAGCAAAGAGTAACGGAAGGTAAGGAAGGCAAGGGAAAGCAAAGAAAGGCAAGTGTAACGGAAGGAACGGCACGGCAAGGGGAAACAAGGCTAAGGCACGACAACGCACGCTAGGCAATGCACGGCAAGGCAAGTAAAGGGTAACGCATGGGAAAGCACGGTCAGGCGAGGCAAGGCTAAGGAAAGCCAACGCAAGGCTAGGCAATGCACGGAAAGTAAGCAAGGAGTAACGGAATGCAAGGAAGGAAAGGGAAAGCAAAGAAAGGCAAGTGTAACGGAAGGAACGGCACGGCAAGGGGAAACAAGGCTAAGGCACGACAAGGCACGGCTAGGCAATGCACGGAAAGGCAAGCAAAGGGTAACGCAAGGAAAGGCACGGTGAGGCTAGGCAAGGCTAATGCACGAAAACGCAAGGCTAGGCGATGCACGACAATGCAAGGAAAGTGTAACGGAAGGTAAGGAAGGCAAGGGAAACAAGGAAAGGCAATGGTAATGGAAGGAACGGCACGGCAAGGGGAAACAAGGCTAAGGCACGACAACGCAGGGCTAGGCAATGCATGGCAATGCAAGGAAAGGGTAACGCAGGGGAAGGCACGGTCAGGTGAGGCAAGGAGACGGCACGACAATGCAAGGCTAGGCAATGCACGGCAAGGCAAGGAAAGAGTAACGGAAGGAAAGGAAGGCAAGTCAAAGCCAGGAAAGGCAAGTGTAACAAAAGGCACGCCACGGCAAGGGGAAACAAGGCTAAGGCACGACAACGCACGGCTAGGCAATGCACATCAAGGCAAGGCAAGGGTAACGCAAGGCAAGGCAAGGTGAGGCTAGGCAAGGCTAATGCACGACAACGCAAGGCTAGGCAATGCACGACAATGCAAGGAAAGCTTAAAGCAAAGGAAGGCACGGTCAGGCGAGATAAGGCTAAGGCACGACAACGCAAGGCTAGGCAATGCAGGGAAGGGAAGCAAAGAGTAACGGAAGGTAAGCAAGGCAAGGAAAAGCAAGGAAAGGGAAGGGTAACGGAAGGAACTGCACGGCAAGGGGAAACAAGGCTAAGGCACGGCAACGCAGGCTGGGCAATGCACGGCAAGGCAAGGAAAGGGTAACGCATGGGAAAGCACGTTCAGGCGAGGCAAGGCTAAGGCACGACCACGCAAGGCTAGGCAATGCACGGAAGGCAAGCAAAGAGTAACGGAAGGTAAGGAAGGCAAGGGAAAGCAAGGAAAGGCAAGTGTAACGGAAGGAACGGCACGGCAAGGGGAAACAAGGCTAAGGCACGACAACGCACGCTAGGCAATGCACGGCAAGGCAAGGAAAGGGTAACGCATGGGAAAGCAAGGTCAGGCGATGCAAGGCTAAGGCATGACAACGCAAGGCTAGGCAATGCACGGAAAGCAAGCAAAGAGTAACGGAACGCAAGGAAGGCAAGGGAAAGCAAGGGAAGGCAAGGGTAACGGAAGGAACGGCACGGCAAGGGGTAAGAAGGCTAAGGCACGACAACGCAGGGCTAGGCAATGCACGGCAAGGCAAGGAAAGGGTAACGCAGGGGAAGGTACGGTCAGGTGAGGCAAGGATAAGGCACGACAATGCAAGGCTAGGCAATCCACGGCAAGGCAAGGTAAGAGTACCGGAAGGAAAGGAAGGCAAGGCAAAGCCAGGCAAGGCAAGTGTAACAAAAGGCACGCCACGGGAAGGGGAATCAAGGCTAAGGCACGACAACGCACGGCTAGGCAATGCACGGCAAGGCAAGGAAAGGGTAACGCAAGGCAAGGCACGGTGAGGCTAGGCAAGGCTAATGCACGACAACGCAAGGCTAGGCAATGCACGACAATGCAAGGAAAGCTTAAAGCAAAGGAAGGCACGGTCAGGCGAGATAAGGCTAAGGCACGACAAGGCAAGGCTAGGCAATGCACGGAAGGCAAGCAAAGAGTAACGGAAGGTAAGGAAGGCAAGGGAAAGCAAAGAAAGGCAAGTGTAACGGAAGGAACGGCACGGCAAGGGGAAACAAGGCTAAGGCACGACAACGCACGCTAGGCAATGCACGGCAAGGCAAGTAAAGGGTAACGCATGGGAAAGCACGGTCAGGCGAGGCAAGGCTAAGGAAAGCCAACGCAAGGCTAGGCAATGCACGGAAAGTAAGCAAGGAGTAACGGAATGCAAGGAAGGAAAGGGAAAGCAAAGAAAGGCAAGTGTAACGGAAGGAACGGCACGGCAAGGGGAAACAAGGCTAAGGCACGACAAGGCACGGCTAGGCAATGCACGGCAAGGCAAGGAAAGGGTAACGCAAGGCAAGGCACGGTGAGGCTAGGCAAGGCTAATGCACGACAACGCAAGGCTAGGCAATGCACGACAATGCAAGGAAAACTTAAAGCAAAGGAAGGCACGGTCAGGCGAGATAAGGCTAAGGCACGACAACGCAAGGCTAGGCAATGCAGGGAAGGGAAGCAAAGAGTAACGGAAGGTAAGCAAGGCAAGGAAAAGCAAGGAAAGGCAAGGGTAACGGAAGGAACGGCACGGCAAGGGGAAACAAGGCTAAGGCACGACAACGCACGCTAGGCAATGCACGGCAAGGCAAGGAAAGGGTAACGCATGGGAAAGCACGGTCAGGCGAGGCAAGGCTAAGGCATGACAACGCAAGGCTAGGCAATGCACGGAAAGCAAGCAAAGAGTAACGGAACGCAAGGAAGGCAAGGCAAAGCCAGGCAAGGCAAGTGTAACAAAAGGCACGCCACGGCAAGGGGAATCAAGGCTAAGGCACGACAACGCAGGGCTAGGCAATGCACGGCAAGGCAAGCAAAGGGTACCGCAAGGAAAGGCACGGTGAGGCTAGGCAAGGCTAATGCACGAAAACGCAAGGCTAGGCGATGCACGACAATGCAAGGAAAGAGTAACGGAAGGTAAGGAAGGCAAGGGAAAGCAAGGAAAGGCAAGGGTAACGGAAGGAACGGCACGGTAAGGGGTAACAAGGCTAAGGCACGGCAACGCAGGGCTAGGCAATGCACGGCAAGGCAAGGAAAGGGTAACGCAGGGGAAGGCACGGTTAGGTGAGGCAAGGATAAGGCACGACAATGCAAGGCTAGGCAATGCACGACAAGGCAAGTAAAGAGTAACGGAAGTAAAGGAAGGCAAGGCAAAGCCAGGCAAGGCAAGTGTAACAAAAGGCACGCAACGGCAAGGGGAAACAAGGCTAAGGCACGACAACGCACGGCTAGGCAATGCACGGCAAGGCAAGGAAAGGGTAACGCAAGGCAAGGCACGGTGAGGCTAGGCAAGGCTAATGCACGTCAACGCAAGGCTAGGCAATGCACGACAATGCAAGGAAAGCTTAAAGCAAAGGAAGGCACGGTCAGGCGAGATAAGGCTAAGGCACGACAACGCAAGGCTAGGCAATGCACGGAAGGCAAGCAAAGAGTAACGTAAGGTAAGGAAGGCAAGGGAAAGCAAAGAAAGGCAAGTGTAACGGAAGGAACGGCACGGCAAGGGGAAACAAGGCTAAGGCACGACAACGCACGCTAGGCAATGCACGGCAAGGCAAGGAAAGGGTAACGCATGGGAAAGCACGGTCAGGCGAGGCAAGCCTAAGGCATGACAACGCAAGGCTAGGCAATGCACGGAAAGCAAGCAAAGAGTAACGGAACGCAAGGAAGGCAAGGGAAAGCAAGGGAAGGCAAGGGTAACGGAAGGAACGGCACGGCAAGGGGTAACAAGGCTAAGGCACGACAACGCAGGGCTAGGCAATGCACGGCAAGGCAAGGAAAGAGTAACGGAAGGAAAGGAAGGCAAGGCAAAGCCAGGCAAGGCAAGTGTAACAAAAGGCACGCAACGGCAAGGGGAAACAAGGCTAAGGCACGACAACACACGGCTAGGAAATGCACGGCAAGGCAAGGAAAGGGTAACGCAAGGCAAGGCACGGTGAGGCTAGGCAAGGCTAATGCACGACAACGCAAGGCTAGGCAATGCACGACAAAGCAAGTAAAGCTTAAAGCAAAGGAAGGCACGGTCAGGCGAGATAAGGCTAAGGCACGACAACGCAAGGCTAGGCAATGCAGGGGGGGCAAGCAAAGAGTAACGGAAGGTAAGGAAGGCAAGGGAAAGCAAAGAAAGGCAAGTGTAACGGAAGGAACGGCACGGCAAGGGGAAACAAGCCTAAGGCACGACAACGCACGCTAGGCAATGCACGGCAAGGCAAGGAAAGGGTAAAGCATGGGAAAGCACGGTCAGGCGAGGCAAGGCTAAGGAAAGCCAACGCAAGGCTAGGCAATGCACGGAAAGCAAGCAAGGAGTAACGGAATGCAAGGAGGGAAAGGGAAAGCAAGGGAAGGCAAGGGTAACGGAAGGAACGGCACGGCAAGGGGAAACAAGGCTAAGGCACGACAACGCACGCTAGGCAATGCACGGCAAGGCAAGGAAAGGGTAACGCATGGGAAAGCACGGTCAGGCGAGGCCAGGCTAAGGAAAGCCAACGCAAGGCTAGGCAATGCACGGAAAGCAAGCAAGGAGTAACGGAATGCAAGGAAGGAAAGGGAAAGCAAGGGAAGGCAAGGGTAACGAAAGGAACGGCACGGCAAGGTGTAACAAGGCTAAGGCACGACAACACACGGCTAGGAAATGCACGGCAAGGCAAGGAAGGGGTAACGCAAGGCAAGGCACGGTGAGGCTAGGCAAGGCTAATGCACGACAACGCAAGGCTAGGCGATGCACGACAATGCAAGGAAAGAGTAACGGAAGGTAAGGAAGGCAAGGGAAAGCAAGGAAAGGCAATGGTAACGGAAGGAACGGCACGGCAAGGGGAAACAAGGCTAAGGCACGACAACGCAGGGCTAGGCAATGCACGGCAAGGCAAGGAAGGGGTAACGCAAGGCAAGGCACGGTGAGGCTAGGCAAGGTTAATGCACGACAACGCAAGGCTAGGCAATGCACGACAATGCAAGGAAAGCTTAAAGCAAAGGAAGGCACGGTCAGGCCAGATAAGGCTAAGGCACGACAACGCAAGGCTAGGCAATGCACGGAAGGCAAGCAAAGAGTAACGGAAGGAAAGGAAGGCAAGGGAAAGCAAAGAAAGGCAAGTGTAACGGAAGGAACGGCACGGCAAGGGGAAACAAGGCTAAGGCACGACAACGCACGCTAGGCAATGCACGGCAAGTCAAGGAAAGAGTAACGGAAGGAACGGAAGGCAAGGCAAAGCCAGGCACGGCAAGTGTAACAAAAGGCACGCAACGGCAAGGGGAAACAAGGCTAAGGCACGACAACACACGGCTAGGAAATGCACGGCAAGGCAAGGAAAGGGTAACGCAAGGCAAGGCACGGTGAGGCTAGGCAAGGCTAATGCACGACAACGCAAGGCTAGGCAATGCACGACAATGCAAGTAAAGCTTAAAGCAAAGGAAGGCACGGTCAGGCGAGATAAGGCTAAGGCACGACAACGCAAGGCTAGGCAATGCACGGAAGGCAAGCAAAGAGTAACGGAAGGTAAGGAAGGCAAGGGAAAGCAAAGAAAGGCAAGTGTAACGGAAGGAACGGCACGGCAAGGGGAAACAAGGCTAAGGCACGACAACGCACGCTAGGCAATGCACGGCAAGGCAAGGAAAGGGTAACGCATGGGAAAGCACGGTCAGGCGAGGCAAGCCTAAGGCATGACAACGCAAGGCTAGGCAATGCACGGAAAGCAAGCAAAGAGTAACGGAACGCAAGGAAGGCAAGGGAAAGCAAGGGAAGGCAAGGGTAACGGAAGGAACGGCACGGCAAGGGGTAACAAGGCTAAGGCACGACAACGCAGGGCTAGGCAATGCACGGCAAGGCAAGGAAAGAGTAACGGAAGGAAAGGAAGGCAAGGCAAAGCCAGGCAAGGCAAGTGTAACAAAAGGCACGCAACGGCAAGGGGAAACAAGGCTAAGGCACGACAACACACGGCTAGGAAATGCACGGCAAGGCAAGGAAAGGGTAACGCAAGGCAAGGCACGGTGAGGCTAGGCAAGGCTAATGCACGACAACGAAAGGCTAGGCAATGCACGACAAAGCAAGTAAAGCTTAAAGCAAAGGAAGGCACGGTCAGGCGAGATAAGGCTAAGGCACGACAACGCAAGGCTAGGCAATGCACGGAAGGCAAGCAAAGAGTAACGGAAGGTAAGGAAGGCAAGGTAAAGCAAAGAAAGGCAAGTGTAACGGAAGGAACGGCACGGCAAGGGGAAACAAGCCTAAGGCACGACAACGCACGGTAGGCAATGCACGGCAAGGCAAGGAAAGGGTAAAGCATGGGAAAGCACGGTCAGGCGAGGCAAGGCTAAGGAAAGCCAAAGCAAGGCTAGGCAATGCACGGAAAGCAAGCAAGGAGTAACGGAATGGAAGGAAGGAAAGGGAAAGCAAAGAAAGGCAAGTGTAACGGAAGGAACGGCACGGCAAGGGGAAACAAGGCTAAGGCACGACAAGGCACGGCTAGGCAATGCACGGCAAGGCAAGCAAAGGGTAACGCAAGGAAAGGCACGGTGAGGCTAGGCAAGGCTAATGCACGAAAACGCAAGGCTAGGCGATGCACGACAATGCAAGGAAAGAGTAACGGAAGGTAAGGAAGGCAAGGGAAAGCAAGGAAAGGCAAGGGTAACGGAAGGAACGGCACGGCAAGGGGAAACAAGGCTAAGGCACGACAACGCAGGGTTAGGCAATGCACGGCAAGGCAAGGAAAGGGTAACGCAAGGCAAGGCACGGTGAGGCTAGGCAAGGCTAATGCACGACAACGCAAGGCTAGGCAATGCACGACAATGCAAGGAAAGCTTAAAGCAAAGGAAGGCACGGTCAGGCCAGATAAGGCTAAGGCACGACAACGCAAGGCTAGGCAATGCACGGAAGGCAAGCAATGAGTAACGGAAGGTAAGGAAGGCAAGGGAAAGCAAGGAAAGGCAAGTGTAACGGAAGGAACGGCACGGCAAGGGGAAACAAGGCTATGGCACGACAACGCAGGGCTAGGCAATGCACGGCAAGTCAAGGAAAGAGTAACGGAAGGAAAGGAAGGCAAGGCAAAGCCAGGCAAGGAAATTGTAACAAAAGGCACGCAACGGCAAGGGGAAACAAGGCTAAGGCACGACAACACACGGCTAGGAAATGCACGGCAAGGCAAGGAAAGGGTAACGCAAGGCAAGGCACGGTGAGGCTAGGCAAGGCTAATGCACGACAACGCAAGGCTAGGCAATGCACGACCATGCAAGTAAAGCTTAAAGCAAAGGAAGGCACGGTCAGGCGAGATAAGGCTAAGGCACGACAACGCAAGGCTAGGCAATGCACGGAAGGCAAGCAAAGAGTAACGGAAGGTAAGGAAGGCAAGGGAAAGCAAAGAAAGGCAAGTGTAACGGAAGGAACGGCACGGCAAGGGGAAACACGGCTATGGCACGACAACGCACGCTAGGCAATGCACGGCAAGGCAAGGAAAGGGTAACGCATGGGAAAGCACGGTCAGGCGAGGCAAGGCTAAGGAAAGCCAACGCAAGGCTAGGCAATGCACGGAAAGCAAGCAAGGAGTAACGGAATGCAAGGAAGGAAAGGGAAAGCAAGGGAAGGCAAGGGTAACGGAAGGAACGGCACGGCAAGGGGAAACAAGGCTAAGGTACGACAACGCAAGGCTAGGCAATGCACGGAAGGCAAGCAAAGAGTAACGGAAGGTAAGGAAGGCAAGGGAAAGCAAGGAAAGGCAATGGTAACGGAAGGATCGGCACGGCAAGGGGAAACAAGGCTAAGGCACGACAACGCACGCTAGGCAATGCACGGCAAGGCAAGGAAATGTTAACGCATGGGAAAGCACGGTCAGGCGAGGCAAGGCTAAGGCACGACAACCCAAGGCTAGGCAATGCACGGAAGGCAAGCAAAGAGAAACGGAAGGTAAGGAAGGAAAGGGAAAGCAAAGAAAGGCAAGTGTAACGGATGGAACGGCACGGCAAGGGGAAACAAGGCTAAGGCACGACAAGGCACGGCTAGGCAATGCACGGCAAGGCAAGCAAACGGTAACGCAAGGAAAGGCACGGTGAGGCTAGGCAAGGCTAATGCACGAAAACGCATGGCTAGAAGATGCACGACAATGCAAGGAAAGCTTAAAGCAAAGGAAGGCAAGGTCAGGCGAGATAAGGCTAAGGCACGACAACGCAAGGCTAGGAAACTCAGGGAAGGCAAGTAAAGAGTAACGGAAGTTAAGCAAGGCAAGGAAAAGGAAGGAAAGGCCAGGGTAACGGAAGGAACGGCACGGCAAGGGGAAACAAGGCTAAGGCACGGCAACGCAGGCTAGGCAATGCACGGCAAGGCAAGGAAAGGGTAACGCATGGGAAAGCACGTTCAGGCGAGGCAAGGCTATGGCACAACAACGCAAGGCTAGGCAATGCACGGAAAGCAAGCAAGGAGTAACGGAATGCAAGAAAGGAAAGGGAAAGCAAGGGAAGGCAAGGGTAACGGAAGGAACGGCACGGCAAGGGGTAACAAGGCGGCACGAAAACACACGGCTAGGAAATGCACGGCAAGGCAAGGAAAGGGTAACGCAAGGCAAGGCACGGTGAGGCTAGGCAAGGTTAATGCACGACAACGCAAGGCTAGGCAATGCACGACAATGCAAGGAAATCTTAAAGGAAAGGAAGGCACGGTCAGGCGAGATAAGGCTAAGGCACGACAACGCAAGGCTAGGCAATGCACGGAAGGCAAGCAAAGAGTAACGGAAGGTAAGGAAGGCAAGGGAAAGCAAGGAAAGGCAATGGTAACGGAAGGAACGGCACGGCAAGGGGAAACAAGGCTAAGGCACGACAACGCACGCTAGGCAATGCACGGCAAGGCAAGGAAAGGGTAACGCATGGGAAAGCACGGTCAGGCGAGGCAAGGCTAAGGCACGACAACCCAAGGCTAGGCAATGCACGGAAAGCAAGCAAAGAGTAACGGAACGCAAGGAAGTCAAGGGAAAGCAAGGGAAGGCAAGGGTAACGGAAGGAACGGCACGGCAAGGGGAAACAAGGCTAAGGCACGACAACGCACGGCTAGGCAATGCACGGCAAGGCAAGGAAAGGGTAACGCAGGGGAAGGCACGGTCAGGTGAGGCAAGGATAAGGCACGACAATGCAAGGCTACGCAATGCACGGCAAGGCAAGGAAAGAGTAACGCAAGGCAAGGCACGGTGAGGCTAGGCAAGGCTAATGCACGACAACGCAAGGCTAGGCAATGCACGACAATGCAAGTAAAGCTTAAAGGAAAGGAAGGCACGGTCAGGCGAGATAAGGCTAAGGCACGACAACGCAAGGCTAGGCAATGTAACGGAAAGCAAGGAAGGCAAGGGAAAGGGAAGGCAAGGGTAACGGAAGGAACGGCACGGCAAGGGGTAACAAGGCTAAGTCACGACAACGCAGGGCTAGGCAATGCACGGCAAGTCAAGGAAAGAGTAACGGAAGGAAAGGAAGGCAAGGCAAAGCCAGGCAAGGCAAGTGTAACAAAAGGCACGACAACGCAAGGCTAGGCAATGCACGGCAAGGCAAGGAAAGGGTAACGCAAGGGAAGGCACGGTCAGGCGAGGCAAGGCTAATGCACGACAACGCAAGGCTAGGCAATGCACGACAATGCAAGGAAAGCTTAAAGCAAAGGAAGGCACGGTCAGGCGAGATAAGGCTAAGGCACGACAACGCAAGGCTAGGCAATGCACGGAAGGCAAGCAAAGAGTAACGGAAGGTAAGGAAGGCAAGGGAAAGCAAAGAAAGGCAAGTGTAACGGAAGGAACGGCACGGCAAGGGGAAACAAGGCTAAGGCACGACAACGCACGCTAGGCAATGCACGGCAAGGCAAGGAAAGGGTAACGCATGGGAAAGCACCGTCAGGCGAGGCAAGCCTAAGGCATGACAACGCAAGGCTAGGCAATGCACGGAAAGCAAGCAAAGAGTAACGGAACGCAAGGAAGGCAAGGGAAAGCAAGGGAAGGCAAGGGTAATGGAAGGAACGGCACGGCAAGGGGTAAGAAGGCTAAGGCACGACAACGCAGGGCTAGGCAATGCACGGCAAGGCAAGGAAAGAGTAACGGAAGGAAAGGAAGGCAAGGCAAAGCCAGGCAAGGCAAGTGTAACAAAAGGCACGGAACGGCAAGGGGAAACAAGGCTAAGGCACGACAACACACGGCTAGGAAATGCACGGCAAGGCAAGGAAAGGGTAACGCAAGGCAAGGCACGGTGAGGCTAGGCAAGGCTAATGCACGACAACGCAAGGCTAGGCAATGCACGACAATGCAAGTAAAACTTAAAGCAAAGGAAGGCACGGTCAGGCGAGATAAGGCTAAGGCACGACAACGCAAGGCTAGGCAATGCACGGAAGGCAAGCAAAGAGTAACGGAAGGTAAGGAAGGCAAGGGAAAGCAAAGAAAGGCAAGTGTAACGGAAGGAACGGCACGGCAAGGGGAAACAAGGCTAAGGCACGACAACGCACGCTAGGCAATGCACGGCAAGGCAAGGAAAGGGTAACGCATGGGAAAGCACAGTCAGGCGAGGCAAGGCTAAGGAAAGCCAACGCAAGGCTAGGCAATGCACGGAAAGCAAGCAAGGAGTAACGGAATGCAAGGAAGGAAAGGGAAAGCAAGGGAAGGCAAGGGTAACGGAGGGAACGGCACGGCAAGGGGAAACAAGGCTAAGGCACGACAACGCACGCTAGGCAATGCACGGCAAGGCAAGGAAAGGGTAACGCATGGGAAAGCACGGTCAGGCGAGGCAAGGCTAAGGAAAGCCAACGCAAGGCTAGGCAATGCACGGAAAGCAAGCAGGGAGTAACGGAATGCAAGGAAGGAAAGGGAATGCAAGGGAAGGCAAGGGTAACGGAAGGAACGGCACGGCAAGGGGTAACAAAGCTAAGGCACGACAACACACGGCTAGGAAATGCACGGCAAGGCAAGGAAAGGATAACGCAAGGTAAGGCACGGTGAGGCTAGGCAAGGTTAATGCACGACAACGGAAGGCTAGGCAATGCACGACATTGCAAGGAAAGCTTAAAGCAAAGGAAGGCACGGTCAGGCGAGATAAGGCTAAGGCAGGACAACGCAAGGCTAGGCAATGCACGGAAGGCAATCAAAGAGTAACGGAAGGTAAGGAAGGCAAGGGAAAGCAAGGAAAGGCAATGGTAACGGAAGGAACGGCACGGCAAGGGGAAACAAGGCTAAGGCACGACAACGCACGCTAGGCAATGCACGGCAAGGCAAGGAAAGAGTAACGGAAGGAAAGGAAGGCAAGGCAAAGCCAGGCAAGGCAAGTGTAACAAAAGGCACGCAACGGCAAGGGGAAACAAGGCTAAGGCACGACAACACACGGCTAGGAAATGCACGGCAAGGCAAGGAAAGGGTAACGCAAGGCAAGGCACGGTGAGGCTAGGCAAGGCTAATGCACGACAACGCAAGGCTAGGCAATGCACGACAATGCAAGTAAAGCTTAAAGCAAAGGAAGGCACGGTCAGGCGAGATAAGTCTAAGGCACGACAACGCAAGGCTAGGCAATGCACGGAAGGCAAGCAAAGAGTAACGGAAGGTAAGGAAGGCAAGGGAAAGCAAAGAAAGGCAAGTGTAACGGAAGGAACGGCACGGCAAGGGGAAACAAGGCTAAGGCACGACAACGCACGCTAGGCAATGCACGGCAAGGCAAGGAAAGGGTAACGCATGGGAAAGCACGGTCAGGCGAGGCAAGGCTAAGGAAAGCCAACGCAAGGCTAGGCAATGCACGGAAAGCAAGCAAGGAGTAACGGAATGCAAGGAAGGAAAGGGAAAGCAAGGGAAGGCAAGGGTAACGGAAGGAACGGCACGGCAAGGGGTAACAAGGCGGCACGAAAACACACGGCTAGGAAATGCTCGGCAAGGCAAGGAAAGGGTAACGCAAGGCAAGGCACGGTGAGGCTAGGCAAGGTTAATGCACGACAACGCAAGGCTAGGCAATGCACGACAATGCAAGGAAAGCTTAAAGGAAAGGAAGGCACGGTCAGGCGAGATAAGGCTAAGGCACGACAACGCAAGGCTAGGCAATGCACGGAAGGCAAGCAAAGAGTAACGGAAGGTAAGGAAGGCAAGGGAAAGCAAGGAAAGGCAATGGTAACGGAAGGAACGGCACGGCAAGGGGAAACAAGGCTAAGGCACGACAACGCACGCTAGGCAATGCACGGCAAGGCAAGGAAAGGGTAACGCATGGGAAAGCACGGTCAGGCGAGGCAAGGCTAAGGCACGACAACCCAAGGCTAGGCAATGCACGGAAGGCAAGCAAAGAGAAACGGAAGGTAAGGAAGGAGAGGGAAAGCAAAGAAAGGCAAGTGTAACGGAAGGAACGGCACGGCAAGGGGTAAGAAGGCTAATGCACGAAAACGCAAGGCTAGGCGATGCACGAAAATGCAAGGAAAGCTTAAAGCAAAGGAAGGCACGGTCAGGCGAGATAAGGTTAAGGCACGACAACGCAAGGCTAGGAAATTCAGGGAAGGCAAGCAAAGAGTAACGGAAGGTAAGCAAGGCAAGGAAAAGGAAGGAAAGGCCAGGGTAACGGAAGGAACGACACGGCAAGGGGAAACAAGGCTAAGGCACGGCAACGCAGGCTAGGCAATGCACGGCAAGGCAAGGAAAGGGTAACGCATGGGAAAGCACGTTCAGGCGAGGCAAGGCTAAGGCACAACAACGCAAGGCTAGGCAATGCACGGAAGGCAAGCAAAGAGTAACGGAAGGTAAGGAAGGCAAGGGAAAGGAAGGAAAGGCAAGTGTAACGGAAGGAACGGCACGGCAAGGGGAAACAAGGCTAAGGCACGACAACGCACGGCTAGGCAATGCACGGCAAGGCAAGGAAAGGGTAACGCATGGGAAAGCACGGTCAGGCGATGCAAGGCTAAGGCATGACAACGCAAGGCTAGGCAATGCACGGAAAGCAAGCAAAGAGTAATGGAACGCAAGGAAGGCAAGGGAAAGCAAGGAAAGGCAAGTGTAACGGAACGAACGGCACGGCAAGGGGAAACAAGGCTAAGGCACGACAACGCACGGCTAGGCAATGCACGGCAAGGCAAGGAAAGCTTAAAGCAAAGGAAGGCAAGGTCAGGCGAGATAAGGCAAAGGCACGACAACGCAAGGCTAGGCAATTCAGGGAAGGCAAGCAAAGAGTAACGGAAGGTAAGCAAGGCAAGGAAAAGCAAGGAAAGTCAAGGGTAACGGAAGGAACGGCACGGCAAGGGGAAACAAGTCTAAGGCACGACACCGAACGCTAGGCAATGAACGGCAAGGCAAGGAAAGGGTAACGCATGGGAAGGCACGGTCAGGCGAGGCAAGGCTAAGGCACGACAACGCAAGGCTAGGCAATGCACGGAAGGCAATCAAAGAGTAACGGAAGGTAAGGAAGGCAAGCGAAAGCAAGGAAAGGCAATGGTAACGGAAGGAACGGCACGGCAAGGGGAAACAAGGCTAAGGCACGACAACGCACGCTAGGCAATGCACGGCAAGGCAAGGAAAGAGTAACGGAAGGAAAGGAAGGCAAGGCAAAGCCAGGCAAGGCAAGTGTAACAAAAGGCACGCAACGGCAAGGGGAAACAAGGCTAAGGCACGACAACACACGGCTAGGAAATGCACGGCAAGGCAAGGAAAGGGTAACGCAAGGCAAGGCATGGTGAGGCTAGGCAAGGCTAATGCACGACAACGCAAGGCTAGGCAATGCACGACAATGCAAGTAAAACTTAAAGCAAAGGAAGGCACGGTCAGGCGAGATAAGGCTAAGGCACGACAACGCAAGGCTAGTCAATGCACGGAAGGCAAGCAAAGAGTAACGGAAGGTAAGGAAGGCAAGGGAAAGCAAAGAAAGGCAAGTGTAACGGAAGGAACGGCACGGCAAGGGGAAACAAGGCTAAGGCACGACAACGCACGCTAGGCAATGCACGGCAAGGCAAGGAAAGGGTAACGCATGGGAAAGCACGGTCAGGCGAGGCAAGGCTAAGGAAAGCCAACGCAAGGCTAGGCAATGCACGGAAAGCAAGCAAGGAGTAACGGAATGCAAGGAAGGAAAGGGAAAGCAAGGGAAGGCAAGGGTAACGGAGGGAACGGCACGGCAAGGGGAAACAAGGCTAAGGCACGACAACGCACGGCTAGGCAATGCACGGCAAGGCAAGGAAAGGGTAACGCAAGGCAAGGCACGGTCAGGCGAGGCAAGGCTAAGGAAAGCCAACGCAAGGCTAGGCAATGCACGGAAAGCAAGCAGGGAGTAACGGAATGCAAGGAAGGAAAGGGAATGCAAGGGAAGGCAAGGGTAACGGAAGGAACGGCACGGCAAGGGGTAACAAAGCTAAGGCACGACAACACACGGCTAGGAAATGCACGGCAAGGCAAGGAAAGGGTAACGCAAGGCAAGGCACGGTGAGGCTAGGCAAGGTTAATGCACGACAACGGAAGGCTAGGCAATGCACGACAATGCAAGGAAAGCTTAAAGCAAAGGAAGGCACGGTCAGGCGAGATAAGGCTAAGGCACGACAACGCAAGGCTAGGCAATGCACGGAAGGCAAGCAAAGAGTAACGGAAGGGAAGGAAGGCAAGGGAAAGCAAGGAAAGGCAAGTGTAACGGAAGGAACGGCACGGCAAGGGGAAACAAGGCTAAGGCACGACAACGCACGCTAGGCAATGCACGGCAAGGCAAGGAAAGAGTAACGGAAGGAAAGGAAGGCAAGGCAAAGCCAGGCAAGGCAAGTGTAACAAAAGGCACGCAACGGCAAGGGGAAACAAGGCTAAGGCACGACAACAGACGGCTAGGAAATGCACGGCAAGGCAACGAAAGGGTAACGCAAGGCAAGGCACGGTGAGGCTAGGCAAGGCTAATGCACGACAACGCAAGGCTAGGCAATGCACGACAATGCAAGTAAAGCTTAAAGCAAAGGAAGGCACGGTCAGGCGAGATAAGGCTAAGGCACGACAACGCAAGGCTAGGCAATGCACGGAAGGCAAGCAAAGAGTAACGGAAGGTAAGGAAGGCAAGGGAAAGCAAGGAAAGGCAATGGTAACGGAAGGAACGGCACGGCAAGGGGAAACAAGGCTAAGGCACGACAACGCACGCTAGGCAATGCACGGCAAGGCAAGGAAAGGGTAACGCATGGGAAAGCACGGTCAGGCGAGGCAAGACTAAGGCACGACAACCCAAGGCTAGGCAATGCACGGAAGGCAAGCAAAGAGAAACGGAAGGTAAGGAAGGAGAGGGAAAGCAAAGAAAGGCAAGTGTAACGGAAGGAACGGCACGGCAAGGGGAAACAAGGCTAAGGCACGACAACGCACGGCTAGGCAATGCACGGCAAGGCAAGCAAAGGGTAACGCAAGGAAAGGCACGGTGAGGCTAGGCAAGGCTAAAGCACGAAAACGCAAGGCTAGGCGATGCACGAAAATGCAAGGAAAGATTAAAGCAGAGGAAGGCAAGGTCAGGCGAGATAAGGCTAAGGCACGACAACGCAAGGCTAGGAAATTCAGGGAAGGCAAGCAAAGAGTAACGGAAGGTAAGCAAGGCAAGGAAAAGGAAGGAAAGGCCAGGGTAACGGAAGGAACGACACGGCAAGGGGAAACAAGGCTAAGACACGGCAACGCAGGCTAGGCAATGCACGGCAAGGCAAGGAAAGGGTAACGCATGGGAAAGCACGGTCAGGCGAGGCAAGGCTAAGGCACGACAACGCAAGGCTAGGCAATGCACGGAAAGCAAGCAAAGAGTAAAGGAACGCAAGGAAGGCAAGGGAAAGCAAGGGAAGTCAAGTGTAACGGAAGGAAAGGCAGGGCAAGGGGTAAGAAGGCTAAGGCACGACAACGCAGGGCTAGGCAATGCGCGGTAAGTCAAGGAAAGGGTAACGAAGGGGAAGGCACGGTCAGGTGAGGCAAGGATAAGGCACGACAATGCAAGGCTAGGCAATGCACGGCAAGGCAAGGAAAGAGTAACGGAAGGAAAGGAAGGCAAGGCAAAGCCAGGCAAGGCAAGTGTAACAAAAGGCACGCCACGGCAAGGGGAATCAAGGCTAAGGCACGACAACGCACGGCTAGGCAATGCACGGCAAGGCAAGGAAAGGGTAACGCAAGGCAAGGCACGGTGAGGCTAGGCAAGGCTAATGCACGACAACGCAAGGCTAGGCAATGCACGACAATGCAAGGAAAGCTTAAAGCAAAGGAAGGCACGGTCAGGCGAGATAAGGCTAAGGCACGACAACGCAAGGCTAGGCAATGCACGGAAGGCAAGCAAAGAGTAACGGAAGGTAAGGAAGGCAAGGGAAAGCAAAGAAAGGCAAGTGTAACGGAAGGAACGGCACGGCAAGGGGAAACAAGGCTAAGGCACGACAAGGCACGGCTAGGCAATGCAAGGCAAGGCAATCAAAGGGTAACGCAAGGAAAGGCACGGTGAGGCTAGGCAAGGCTAATGCACGAAAACGCAAGGCTAGGCGATGCACGACAATGCAAGGAAAGCTTAAAGCAAAGGAAGGCAAGGTCAGGCGAGATAAGGCTAAGGCACGACAACGCAAGGCTAGGAAATTCAGGGAAGGCAAGCAAAGAGTAACGGAAGGTAAGCAAGGCAAGGAAAAGGAAGGAAAGGCCAGGGTAACGGAAGGAACGGCACGGCAAGGGGAAACAAGGCTAAGGCACGGCAACGCAGGCTAGGCAATGCACGGCAAGGCAAGGAAAGGGTAACGCATGGGAAAGCACGTTCAGGCGAGGCAAGGCTAAGGCACAACAACGCAAGGCTAGGCAATGCACGGAAGGCAAGCAAAGAGTAACGGAAGGTAAGGAAGGCAAGGGAAAGGAAGGAAAGGCAAGTGTAACGGAAGGAACGGCACGGCAAGGGGAAACAAGGCTAAGGCACGACAACGCACGGCTAGGCAATGCACGGCATGGCAAGGAAAGGGTAACGCTTGGGAAAGCACGGTCAGGCGATGCAAGGCTAAGGCATGACAACGCAAGGCTAGGCAATGCACGGAAAGCAAGCAAAGAGTAACGGAACGCAAGGAAGGCAAGGGAAAGCAAGGAAAGGCAAGTGTAACGGAACGAACGGCACGGCAAGGGGAAACAAGGCTAAGGCACGACAACGCACGCTAGGCAATGCACGGCAAGGCAAGGAAAGAGTAACGGAAGGAAAGGAAGGCAAGGCAAAGCCAGGCAAGGCAAGTGTAACAAAAGGCACGCAACGGCAAGGGGAAACAAGGCTAAGGCACGACAACACACGGCTAGGAAATGCACGGCAAGTCAAGGAAAGGGTAACGCAAGGCAAGGCACGTTGAGGCTAGGCAAGGCTAATGCACGACAACGCAAGGCTAGGCAATGCACGACAATGCAAGTAAAGCTTAAAGCAAAGGAAGGCACGGTCAGGCGAGATAAGGCTAAGGCACGACAACGCAAGGCTAGGCAATGCACGGAAGGCAAGCAAAGGGTAACGGAAGGTAAGGAAGGCAATGGAAAGCAAAGAAAGGCAAGTGTAACGGAAGGAACGGCACGGCAAGGGGAAACAAGGCTAAGGCACGACAACGCACGCTAGGCAATGCACGGCAAGGCAAGGAAAGGGTAACGCATGGGAAAGCACGGTCAGGCGAGGCAAGGCTAAGGAAAGCCAACGCAAGGCTAGGCAATGCACGGAAAGCAAGCAAGGAGTAACGGAATGCAAGGAAGGAAAGGGAAAGCAAGGGAAGGCAAGGGTAACGGAAGGAACGGCACGGCAAGGGGTAACAAGGCTAAGGCACGAAAACACACGGCTAGGAAATGCACGGCAAGGCAAGGAAAGGGTAACGCAAGGCAAGGCACGGTGAGGCTAGGCAAGGTTAATGCACGACAACGCAAGGCTAGGCAATGCACGACAATGCAAGGAAAGCTTAAAGCAAAGGAAGGCACGGTCAGGCGAGATAAGGCTAAGGCACGACAACGCAAGGCTAGGCAATGCACGGAAGGCAAGCAAAGAGTAACGGAAGGTAAGGAAGGCAAGGGAAAGCAAGGAAAGGCAATGGTAACGGAAGGAACGGCACGGCAAGGGGAAACAAGGCTAAGGCACGAAAACGCACGCTAGGCAATGCACGGCAAGGCAAGGAAAGGGTAACGCATGGGAAAGCACGGTCAGGCGAGGCAAGGCTAAGGCACGACAACCCAAGGCTAGGCAATGCACGGAAGGCAAGCAAAGAGAAACGGAAGGTAAGGAAGGAGAGGGAAAGCAAAGAAAGGCAAGTGTAACGGAAGGAACGGCACGGCAAGGGGAAACAAGGCTAAGGCACGACAACGCACGGCTAGGCAATGCACGGCAAGGCAAGCAAAGGGTAACGCAAGGAAAGGCACGGTGAGGCTAGGCAAGGCTAATGCACGAAAACGCAAGGCTAGGCGATGCACGAAAATGCAAGGAAAGCTTAAAGCAAAGGAAGGCAAGGTCAGGCGAGATAAGGCTAAGGCACGACAACGCAAGGCTAGGAAATTCAGGGAAGGCAAGCAAAGAGTAACGGAAGGTAAGCAAGGCAAGGAAAAGGAAGGAAAGGCCAGGGTAACGGAAGGAACGGCACGGCAAGGGGAAACAAGGCTAAGGCACGGCAACGCAGGCTAGGCAATGCACGGCAAGGCAAGGAAAGGGTAACGCATGGGAAAGCACGTTCAGGCGAGGCAAGGCTAAGGCACAACAACGCAAGGCTAGGCAATGCACGGAAGGCAAGCAAAGAGTAACGGAAGGTAAGGAAGGCAAGGGAAAGGAAGGAAAGGCAAGTGTAACGGAAGGAACGGCACGGTAAGGGGAAACAAGGCTAAGGCACGACAACGCACGGCTAGGCAATGCACGGCAAGGCAAGGAAAGGGTAACGCATGGGAAAGCACGGTCAGGCGATGCAAGGCTAAGGCATGACAACGCAAGGCTAGGCAATGCACGGAAAGCAAGCAAAGAGTAACGGAACGCAAGGAAGGCAAGGGAAAGCAAGGAAAGGCAAGTGTAACGGAACGAACGGCACGGCAAGGGGAAACAAGGCTAAGGCACGACAACGCACGGCTAGGCAATGCACGGCAAGGCAAGGAAAGCTTAAAGCAAAGGAAGGCAAGGTCAGGCGAGATAAGGCAAAGGCACGACAACGCAAGGCTAGGCAATTCAGGGAAGGCAAGCAAAGAGTAACGGAAGGTAAGCAAGGCAAGGAAAAGTAAGGAAAGTCAAGGGTAACGGAAGGAACGGCACGGCAAGGGGAAACAAGTCTAAGGCACGACACCGAACGCTAGGCAATGAACGGCAAGGCAAGGAAAGGGTTACGCATGGGAAACCACGGTCAGGCGAGGCAAGGCTAAGGCACGACAACGCAAGGCTAGGCAATGCACGGAAGGCAATCAAAGAGTAACGGAAGGTAAGGAAGGCAAGGGAAAGCAAGGAAAGGCAATGGTAACGGAAGGAACGGCACGGCAAGGGGAAACAAGGCTAAGGCACGACAACGCACGCTAGGCAATGCACGGCAAGGCAAGGAAAGGGTAACGCATGGGAAAGCACGGTCAGGCGAGGCAAGGCTAAGGAAAGCCAACGCAAGGCTAGGCAATGCACGGAAAGCAAGCAAGGAGTAACGGAATGCAAGGAAGGAAAGGGAAAGCAAGGGAAGGCAAGGGTAACGGAGGGAACGGCACGGCAAGGGGAAACAAGGCTAAGGCACGACAACGCACGCTAGGCAATGCACGGCAAGGCAAGGAAAGGGTAACGCATGGGAAAGCACGGTCAGGCGAGGCAAGGCTAAGGAAAGCCAACGCAAGGCTAGGCAATGCACGGAAAGCAAGCAGGGAGTAACGGAATGCAAGGAAGGAAAGGGAATGCAAGGGAAGGCAAGGGTAACGGAAGGAACGGCACGGCAAGGGGTAACAAAGCTAAGGCACGACAACACACGGCTAGGAAATGCACGGCAAGGCAAGGAAAGGATAACGCAAGGTAAGGCACGGTGAGGCTAGGCAAGGTTAATGCACGACAACGGAAGGCTAGGCAATGCACGACATTGCAAGGAAAGCTTAAAGCAAAGGAAGGCACGGTCAGGCGAGATAAGGCTAAGGCAGGACAACGCAAGGCTAGGCAATGCACGGAAGGCAATCAAAGAGTAACGGAAGGTAAGGAAGGCAAGGGAAAGCAAGGAAAGGCAATGGTAACGGAAGGAACGGCACGGCAAGGGGAAACAAGGCTAAGGCACGACAACGCACGCTAGGCAATGCACGGCAAGGCAAGGAAAGAGTAACGGAAGGAAAGGAAGGCAAGGCAAAGCCAGGCAAGGCAAGTGTAACAAAAGGCACGCAACGGCAAGGGGAAACAAGGCTAAGGCACGACAACACACGGCTAGGAAATGCACGGCAAGGCAAGGAAAGGGTAACGCAAGGCAAGGCACGGTGAGGCTAGGCAAGGCTAATGCACGACAACGCAAGGCTAGGCAATGCACGACAATGCAAGTAAAGCTTAAAGCAAAGGAAGGCACGGTCAGGCGAGATAAGTCTAAGGCACGACAACGCAAGGCTAGGCAATGCACGGAAGGCAACCAAAGGGTAACGGAAGGTAAGGAAGGCAAGGGAAAGCAAAGAAAGGCAAGTGTAACGGAAGGAACGGCACGGCAAGGGGAAACAAGGCTAAGGCACGACAACGCACGCTAGGCAATGCACGGCAAGGCAAGGAAAGGGTAACGCATGGGAAAGCACGGTCAGGCGAGGCAAGGCTAAGGAAAGCCAACGCAAGGCTAGGCAATGCACGGAAAGCAAGCAAGGAGTAACGGAATGCAAGGAAGGAAAGGGAAAGCAAGGGAAGGCAAGGGTAACGGAAGGAACGGCACGGCAAGGGGTAACAAGGCGGCACGAAAACACACGGCTAGGAAATGCACGGCAAGGCAAGGAAAGGGTAACGCAAGGCAAGGCACGGTGAGGCTAGGCAAGGTTAATGCACGACAACGCAAGGCTAGGCAATGCACGACAATGCAAGGAAATCTTAAAGGAAAGGAAGGCACGGTCAGGCGAGATAAGGCTAAGGCACGACAACGCAAGGCTAGGCAATGCACGGAAGGCAAGCAAAGAGTAACGGAAGGTAAGGAAGGCAAGGGAAAGCAAGGAAAGGCAATGGTAACGGAAGGAACGGCACGGCAAGGGGAAACAAGGCTAAGGCACGACAACGCACGCTAGGCAATGCACGGCAAGGCAAGGAAAGGGTAACGCATGGGAAAGCACGGTCAGGCGAGGCAAGGCTAAGGCACGACAACCCAAGGCTAGGCAATGCACGGAAAGCAAGCAAAGAGTAACGGAACGCAAGGAAGGCAAGGGAAAGCAAGGGAAGGCAAGGGTAACGGAAGGAACGGCACGGCAAGGGGAAACAAGGCTAAGGCACGACAACGCACGGCTAGGCAATGCACGGCAAGGCAAGGAAAGGGTAACGCAGGGGAAGGCACGGTCAGGTGAGGCAAGGATAAGGAACGACAATGCAAGGCTACGCAATGCACGGCAAGGCAAGGAAATGGTAACGCAAGGCAAGGCACGGCCAGGCAATGCAAGGCTAAGGCACGACAACGCAAGGCTAGGCAATGCACGGCAAGGCAAGTAAAGCTTAAAGGAAAGGAAGGCACGGTCAGGCGAGATAAGGCTAAGGCACGACAACGCAAGGCTAGGCAATGCACGGAAAGCAAGCAAAGAGTAACGGAACGCAAGGAAGGCAAGGGAAAGCAAGGGAAGGCAAGGGTAACGGAAGGAACGGCACGGCAAGGGGTAACAAGGCTAAGTCACGACAACGCAGGGCTAGGCAATGCACGGCAAGTCAAGGAAAGAGTAATGGAAGGAAAGGAAGGCAAGGCAAAGCCAGGCAAGGCAAGTGTAACAAAAGGCACGCAACGGCAAGGGGAAACAAGGCTAAGGCACGACAACACACGGCTAGGCAATGCACGGCAAGGCAAGGAAAGGGTAACGCAAGGCAAGGCACCGTGAGGCTAGGCAAGGCTAATGCACGACAACGCAAGGCTAGGCAATGCACGACAATGCAAGGAAATCTTAAAGCAAAGGAAGGCACGGTCAGGCGAGATAAGGCTAAGGCACGACAACGCAAGGCTAGGCAATGCACGGAAGGCAAGCAAAGAGTAACGGAAGGTAAGGAAGGCAAGGGAAAGCAAAGAAAGGCAAGTGTAACGGAAGGAACGGCACGGCAAGGGGAAACAAGGCTAAGGCACGACAACGCACGCTAGGCAATGCACGGCAAGGCAAGGAAAGGGTAACGCATGGGAAAGCACCGTCAGGCGAGGCAAGCCTAAGGCATGACAACGCAAGGCTAGGCAATGCACGGAAAGCAAGCAAAGAGTAACGGAACGCAAGGAAGGCAAGGGAAAGCAAGGGAAGGCAAGGGTAACGGAAGGAACGGCACGGCAAGGGGTAACAAGGCGGCACGAAAACACACGGCTAGGAAATGCACGGCAAGGCAAGGAAAGGGTAACGCAAGGCAAGGCACGGTGAGGCTAGGCAAGGTTAATGCACGACAACGCAAGGCTAGGCAATGCACGACAATGCAAGGAAAGCTTAAAGGAAAGGAAGGCACGGTCAGGCGAGATAAGGCTAAGGCACGACAACGCAAGGCTAGGCAATGTACGGAAGGCAAGCAAAGAGTAACGGAAGGTAAGGAAGGCAAGGGAAAGCAAGGAAAGGCAATGGTAACGGAAGGAACGGCACGGCAAGGGGAAACAAGGCTAAGGCACGACAACGCACGCTAGGCAATGCACGGCAAGGCAAGGAAAGGGTAACGCATGGGAAAGCACGGTCAGGCGAGGCAAGGCTAAGGCACGACAACCCAAGGCTAGGCAATGCACGGAAGGCAAGCAAAGAGAAACGGAAGGTAAGGAAGGAGAGGGAAAGCAAAGAAAGGCAAGTGTAACGGAAGGAACGGCACGGCAAGGGGTAAGAAGGCTAATGCACGAAAACGCAAGGCTAGGCGATGCACGAAAATGCAAGGAAAGCTTAAAGCAAAGGAAGGCAAGGTCAGGCGAGATAAGGCTAAGGCACGACAACGCAAGGCTAGGAAATTCAGGGAAGGCAAGCAAAGAGTAACGGAAGGTAAGCAAGGCAAGGAAAAGGAAGGAAAGGCCAGGGTAACGGAAGGAAGGACACGGCAAGGGGAAACAAGGCTAAGGCACGGCAACGCAGGCTAGGCAATGCACGGCAAGGCAAGGAAAGGGTAACGCATGGGAAAGCACGTTCAGGCGAGGCAAGGCTAAGGCACAACAACGCAAGGCTAGGCAATGCACGGAAGGCAAGCAAAGAGTAACGGAAGGTAAGGAAGGCAAGGGAAAGGAAGGAAAGGCAAGTGTAACGGAAGGAACGGCACGGCAAGGGGAAACAAGGCTAAGGCACGACAACGCACGGCTAGGCAATGCACGGCAAGGCAAGGAAAGGGTAACGCATGGGAAAGCACGGTCAGGCGATGCAAGGCTAAGGCATGACAACGCAAGGCTAGGCAATGCACGGAAAGCAAGCAAAGAGTAACGGAACGCAAGGAAGGCAAGGGAAAGCAAGGAAAGGCAAGTGTAACGGAACGAACGGCACGGCAAGGGGAAACAAGGCTAAGGCACGACAACGCACGGCTAGGCAATGCACGGCAAGGCAAGGAAAGCTTAAAGCAAAGGAAGGCAAGGTCAGGTGAGATAAGGCAAAGGCACGACAACGCAAGGCTAGGCAATTCAGGGAAGGCAAGCAAAGAGTAACGGAAGGTAAGCAAGGCAAGGAAAAGCAAGGAAAGTCAAGGGTAACGGAAGGAACGGCACGGCAAGGGGAAACAAGTCTAAGGCACGACACCGAACGCTAGGCAATGAACGGCAAGGCAAGGAAAGGGTTACGCATGGGAAACCACGGTCAGGCGAGGCAAGGCTAAGGAACGACAACGCAAGGCTAGGCAATGCACGGAAGGCAATCAAAGAGTAACGGAAGGTAAGGAAGGCAAGGGAAAGCAAGGAAAGGCAATGGTAACGGAAGGAACGGCACGGCAAGGGGAAACAAGGCTAAGGCACGACAACGCACGCTAGGCAATGCACGGCAAGGCAAGGAAAGAGTAACGGAAGGAAAGGAAGGCAAGGCAAAGCCAGGCAAGGCAAGTGTAACAAAAGGCACGCAACGGCAAGGGGAAACAAGGCTAAGGCACGACAACACACGGCTAGGAAATGCACGGCAAGGCAAGGAAAGGGTAACGCAAGGCAAGGCACGGTGAGGCTAGGCAAGGCTAATGCACGACAACGCAAGGCTAGGCAATGCACGACAATGCAAGTAAAACTTAAAGCAAAGGAAGGCACGGTCAGGCGAGATAAGGCTAAGGCACGACAACGCAAGGCTAGGCAATGCACGGAAGGCAAGCAAAGAGTAACGGAAGGTAAGGAAGGCAAGGGAAAGCAAAGAAAGGCAAGTGTAACGGAAGGAACGGCACGGCAAGGGGAAACAAGGCTAAGGCACGACAACGCACGCTAGGCAATGCACGGCAAGGCAAGGAAAGGGTAACGCATGGGAAAGCACGGTCAGGCGAGGCAAGGCTAAGGAAAGCCAACGCAAGGCTAGGCAATGCACGGAAAGCAAGCAAGGAGTAACGGAATGCAAGGAAGGAAAGGGAAAGCAAGGGAAGGCAAGGGTAACGGAGGGAACGGCACGGCAAGGGGAAACAAGGCTAAGGCACGACAACGCACGCTAGGCAATGCACGGCAAGGCAAGTAAAGGGTAACGCATGGGAAAGCACGGTCAGGCGAGGCAAGGCTAAGGAAAGCCAACGCAAGGCTAGGCAATGCACGGAAAGCAAGCAGGGAGTAACGGAATGCAAGGAAGGAAAGGGAATGCAAGGGAAGGCAAGGGTAACGGAAGGAACGGCACGGCAAGGGGTAACAAAGCTAAGGCACGACAACACACGGCTAGGAAATGCACGGCAAGGCAAGGAAAGGATAACGCAAGGTAAGGCACGGTGAGGCTAGGCAAGGTTAATGCACGACAACGGAAGGCTAGGCAATGCACGACATTGCAAGGAAAGCTTAAAGCAAAGGAAGGCACGGTCAGGCGAGATAAGGCTAAGGCAGGACAACGCAAGGCTAGGCAATGCACGGAAGGCAATCAAAGAGTAACGGAAGGTAAGGAAGGCAAGGGAAAGCAAGGAAAGGCAATGGTAACGGAAGGAACGGCACGGCAAGGGGAAACAAGGCTAAGGCACGACAACGCACGCTAGGCAATGCACGGCAAGGCAAGGAAAGAGTAACGGAAGGAAAGGAAGGCAAGGCAAAGCCAGGCAAGGCAAGTGTAACAAAAGGCACGCAACGGCAAGGGGAAACAAGGCTAAGGCACGACAACACACGGCTAGGAAATGCACGGCAAGGCAACGAAAGGGTAACGCAAGGCAAGGCACGGTGAGGCTAGGCAAGGCTAATGCACGACAACGCAAGGCTAGGCAATGCACGACAATGCAAGTAAAGCTTAAAGCAAAGGAAGGCACGGTCAGGCGAGATAAGGCTAAGGCACGACAACGCAAGGGTAGGCAATGCACGGAAGGCAAGCAAAGAGTAACGGAAGGTAAGGAAGGCAAGGGAAAGCAAGGAAAGGCAATGGTAACGGAAGGAACGGCACGGCAAGGGGAAACAAGGCTAAGGCACGACAACGCACGCTAGGCAATGCACGGCAAGGCAAGGAAAGGGTAACGCATGGGAAAGCACGGTCAGGCGAGGCAAGGCTAAGGCACGACAACCCAAGGCTAGGCAATGCACGGAAGGCAAGCAAAGAGAAACGGAAGGTAAGGAAGGAGAGGGAAAACAAAGAAAGGCAAGTGTAACGGAAGGAACGGCACGGCAAGGGGAAACAAGGCTAAGGCACGACAACGCACGGCTAGGCAATGCACGGCAAGGCAAGCAAAGGGTAACGCAAGGAAAGGCACGGTGAGGCTAGGCAAGGCTAAAGCACGAAAACGCAAGGCTAGGCGATGCACGAAAATGCAAGGAAAGCTTAAAGCAGAGGAAGGCAAGGTCAGGCGAGATAAGGCTAAGGCACGACAACGCAAGGCTAGGAAATTCAGGGAAGGCAAGCAAAGAGTAACGGAAGGTAAGCAAGGCAAGGAAAAGGAAGGAAAGGCCAGGGTAACGGAAGGAACGACACGGCAAGGGGAAACAAGGCTAAGACACGGCAACGCAGGCTAGGCAATGCACGGCAAGGCAAGGAAAGGGTAACGCATGGGAAAGCACGGTCAGGCGAGGCAAGGCTAAGGCACGACAACGCAAGGCTAGGCAATGCACGGAAAGCAAGCAAAGAGTAAAGGAACGCAAGGAAGGCAAGGGAAAGCAAGGGAAGTCAAGTGTAACGGAAGGAAAGGCAGGGCAAGGGGTAAGAAGGCTAAGGCACGACAACGCAGGGCTAGGCAATGCGCGGTAAGTCAAGGAAAGGGTAACGAAGGGGAAGGCACGGTCAGGTGAGGCAAGGATAAGGCACGACAATGCAAGGCTAGGCAATGCACGGCAAGGCAAGGAAAGAGTAACGGAAGGAAAGGAAGGCAAGGCAAAGCCAGGCAAGGCAAGTGTAACAAAAGGCACGCCACGGCAAGGGGAATCAAGGCTAAGGCACGACAACGCACGGCTAGGCAATGCACGGCAAGGCAAGGAAAGGGTAACGCAAGGCAAGGCACGGTGAGGCTAGGCAAGGCTAATGCACGACAACGCAAGGCTAGGCAATGCACGACAATGCAAGGAAAGCTTAAAGCAAAGGAAGGCACGGTCAGGCGAGATAAGGCTAAGGCACGACAACGCAAGGCTAGGCAATGCACGGAAGGCAAGCAAAGAGTAACGGAAGGTAAGGAAGGCAAGGGAAAGCAAAGAAAGGCAAGTGTAACGGAAGGAACGGCACGGCAAGGGGAAACAAGGCTAAGGCACGACAAGGCACGGCTAGGCAATGCAAGGCAAGGCAATCAAAGGGTAACGCAAGGAAAGGCACGGTGAGGCTAGGCAAGGCTAATGCACGAAAACGCAAGGCTAGGCGATGCACGACAATGCAAGGAAAGCTTAAAGCAAAGGAAGGCAAGGTCAGGCGAGATAAGGCTAAGGCACGACAACGCAAGGCTAGGAAATTCAGGGAAGGCAAGCAAAGAGTAACGGAAGGTAAGCAAGGCAAGGAAAAGGAAGGAAAGGCCAGGGTAACGGAAGGAACGGCACGGCAAGGGGAAACAAGGCTAAGGCACGGCAACGCAGGCTAGGCAATGCACGGCAAGGCAAGGAAAGGGTAACGCATGGGAAAGCACGTTCAGGCGAGGCAAGGCTAAGGCACAACAACGCAAGGCTAGGCAATGCACGGAAGGCAAGCAAAGAGTAACGGAAGGTAAGGAAGGCAAGGGAAAGGAAGGAAAGGCAAGTGTAACGGAAGGAACGGCACGGCAAGGGGAAACAAGGCTAAGGCACGACAACGCACGGCTAGGCAATGCACGGCAAGGCAAGGAAAGGGTAACGCATGGGAAAGCACGGTCAGGCGATGCAAGGCTAAGACATGACAACGCAAGGCTAGGCAATGCACGGAAAGCAAGCAAAGAGTAACGGAACGCAAGGAAGGCAAGGGAAAGCAAGGAAAGGCAAGTGTAACGGAACGAACGGCACGGCAAGGGGAAACAAGGCTAAGGCACGACAACGCACGCTAGGCAATGCACGGCAAGGCAAGGAAAGAGTAACGGAAGGAAAGGAAGGCAAGGCAAAGCCAGGCAAGGCAAGTGTAACAAAAGGCACGCAACGGCAAGGGGAAACAAGGCTAAGGCACGACAACACACGGCTAGGAAATGCACGGCAAGTCAAGGAAAGGGTAACGCAAGGCAAGGCACGGTGAGGCTAGGCAAGGCTAATGCACGACAACGCAAGGCTAGGCAATGCACGACAATGCAAGTAAAGCTTAAAGCAAAGGAAGGCACGGTCAGGCGAGATAAGGCTAAGGCACGACAACGCAAGGCTAGGCAATGCACGGAAGGCAAGCAAAGGGTAACGGAAGGTAAGGAAGGCAATGGAAAGCAAAGAAAGGCAAGTGTAACGGAAGGAACGGCACGGCAAGGGGAAACAAGGCTAAGGCACGACAACGCACGCTAGGCAATGCACGGCAAGGCAAGGAAAGGGTAACGCATGGGAAAGCACGGTCAGGCGAGGCAAGGCTAAGGAAAGCCAACGCAAGGCTAGGCAATGCACGGAAAGCAAGCAAGGAGTAACGGAATGCAAGGAAGGAAAGGGAAAGCAAGGGAAGGCAAGGGTAACGGAAGGAACGGCACGGCAAGGGGTAACAAGGCTAAGGCACGAAAACACACGGCTAGGAAATGCACGGCAAGGCAAGGAAAGGGTAACGCAAGGCAAGGCACGGTGAGGCTAGGCAAGGTTAATGCACGACAACGCAAGGCTAGGCAATGCACGACAATGCAAGGAAAGCTTAAAGCAAAGGAAGGCACGGTCAGGCGAGATAAGGCTAAGGCACGACAACGCAAGGCTAGGCAATGCACGGAAGGCAAGCAAAGAGTAACGGAAGGTAAGGAAGGCAAGGGAAAGCAAGGAAAGGCAATGGTAACGGAAGGAACGGCACGGCAAGGGGAAACAAGGCTAAGGCACGAAAACGCACGCTAGGCAATGCACGGCAAGGCAAGGAAAGGGTAACGCATGGGAAAGCACGGTCAGGCGAGGCAAGGCTAAGGCACGACAACCCAAGGCTAGGCAATGCACGGAAGGCAAGCAAAGAGAAACGGAAGGTAAGGAAGGAGAGGGAAAGCAAAGAAAGGCAAGTGTAACGGAAGGAACGGCACGGCAAGGGGAAACAAGGCTAAGGCACGACAACGCACGGCTAGGCAATGCACGGCAAGGCAAGCAAAGGGTAACGCAAGGAAAGGCACGGTGAGGCTAGGCAAGGCTAATGCACGAAAACACAAGGCTAGGCGATGCACGAAAATGCAAGGAAAGCTTAAAGCAAAGGAAGGCAAGGTCAGGCGAGATAAGGCTAAGGCACGACAACGCAAGGCTAGGAAATTCAGGGAAGGCAAGCAAAGAGTAACGGAAGGTAAGCAAGGCAAGGAAAAGGAAGGAAAGGCCAGGGTAACGGAAGGAACGGCACGGCAAGGGGAAACAAGGCTAAGGCACGGCAACGCAGGCTAGGCAATGCACGGCAAGGCAAGGAAAGGGTAACGCATGGGAAAGCACGTTCAGGCGAGGCAAGGCTAAGGCACAACAACGCAAGGCTAGGCAATGCACGGAAGGCAAGCAAAGAGTAACGGAAGGTAAGGAAGGCAAGGGAAAGGAAGGAAAGGCAAGTGTAACGGAAGGAACGGCACGGTAAGGGGAAACAAGGCTAAGGCACGACAACGCACGGCTAGGCAATGCACGGAAAGGCAAGGAAAGGGTAACGCATGGGAAAGCACGGTCAGGCGATGCAAGGCTAAGGCATGACAACGCAAGGCTAGGCAATGCACGGAAAGCAAGCAAAGAGTAACGGAACGCAAGGAAGGCAAGGGAAAGCAAGGAAAGGCAAGTGTAACGGAACGAACGGCACGGCAAGGGGAAACAAGGCTAAGGCACGACAACGCACGGCTAGGCAATGCACGGCAAGGCAAGGAAAGCTTAAAGCAAAGGAAGGCAAGGTCAGGCGAGATAAGGCAAAGGCACGACAACGCAAGGCTAGGCAATTCAGGGAAGGCAAGCAAAGAGTAACGGAAGGTAAGCAAGGCAAGGAAAAGTAAGGAAAGCCAAGGGTAACGGAAGGAACGGCACGGCAAGGGGAAACAAGTCTAAGGCACGACACCGAACGCTAGGCAATGAACGGCAAGGCAAGGAAAGGGTTACGCATGGGAAAGCACGGTCAGGCGAGGCAAGGCTAAGGCACGACAACGCAAGGCTAGGCAATGCACGGAAGGCAAGCAAAGAGTAACGGAAGGTAAGGAAGGCAAGGGAAAGCAAGGAAAGGCAATGGTAACGGAAGGAACGGCACGGCAAGGGGAATCAAGGCTAAGGCACGACAACGCACGGCTAGGCAATGCACGGCAAGGCAAGGAAAGGGTAACGCAAGGCAAGGCACGGTGAGGCTAGGCAAGGCTAATGCACGACAACGCAAGGCTAGGCAATGCACGACAATGCAAGGAAAGCTTAAAGCAAAGGAAGGCACGGTCAGGCGAGATAAGGCTAAGGCACGACAACGCAAGGCTAGGCAATGCACGGAAGGCAAGCAAAGAGTAACGGAAGGTAAGGAAGGCAAGGGAAAGCAAAGAAAGGCAAGTGTAACGGAAGGAACGGCACGGCAAGGGGAAACAAGGCTAAGGCACGATAACGCACGCTAGGCAATGCACGGCAAGGCAAGGAAAGGGTAACGCATGGGAAAGCACAGCAGGCGAGGCAAGCCTAAGGCATGACAACGCAAGGCTAGGCAATGCACGGAAAGCAAGCAAAGAGTAACGGAACGCAATGAAGGCAAGGCAAAGCCAGGCAAGGCAAGTGTAACAAAAGGCAGGCAACGGCAAGGGGAAACAAGGCTAAGGCACGACAACACACGGCTAGGAAATGCACGGCAAGGCAAGGAAAGGGTAACGCAAGGCAAGGCACCGTGAGGCTAGGCAAGGCTAATGCACGACAACGCAAGGCTAGGCAAGGCACGACAATGCAAGTAAAGCTTAAAGCAAAGGAAGGCACGGTCAGGCGAGATAAGGCTAAGGCACGACAACGCAAGGCTAGGCAATGCAGGGAATGCAAGCAAAGAGTAACGGAAGGTAAGGAAGGCAAGGGAAATCAAGGAAAGGCAATGGTAACGGAAGGAACGGCACGGCAAGGGGAAACAAGGCTAAGGCACGACAACGCAGGGCTAGGCAATGCACGGCAAAGCAAGGAAAGAGTAACGGAAGGAAACGAAGGCAAGGCAAAGCCAGGCAAGGCAAGTGTAACAAAAGGCAGGCAACGGCAAGGGGAAACAAGGCTAAGGCACGACAACACACGGCTAGGAAATGCACGGCAAGGCAAGGAAAGGGTAACGCAAGGCAAGGCACGGTGAGGCTAGGCAAGGCTAATGCACGACAACGCAAGGCTAGGCAAGGCACGACAATGCAAGTAAAGCTTAAAGCAAAGGAAGGCACGGTCAGGCGAGATAAGGCTAAGGAACGACAACGCAAGGCTAGGCAATGCAGGGAATGCAAGCAAAGAGTAACGGAAGGTAAGGAAGGCAAGGGAAATCAAGGAAAGGCAATGGTAACGGAAGGAACGGCACGGCAAGGGGAAACAAGTCTAAGGCACGACAACGCACGCTAGGCAATGCACGGCAAGGCAAGGAAAGGGTAACGCATGGGAAAGCACGGTCAGGGGAGGCAAGGCTAAGGCACGACAACGCAAGGCTAGGCAATTCAGGGAAGGCAAGCAAAGAGTAACGGAAGGTAAGGAAGGCAAGGAAAAGCAAGGAAAGGCAAGGGTAACGGAAGGAACGGCACGGCAAGAGGGAAGAAGTCTAAGGCACGACACCGAACGCTAGGCAATGAACGGCAAGGCAAGGAAAAGGTAACGCATGGGAAAGCACGGTCAGGCGAGGCAAGGCTAAGGCACGACAACGCAAGGCTAGGCAATGCACGGAAAGCAAGCAAAGAGTAAAGGAACGCAAGGAAGGCAAGGGAAAGCAAGGGAAGTCAAGTGTAACGGAAGGAACGGCAGGGCAAGGGGTAAGAAGGCTAAGGCACGACAACGCAGGGCTAGGCAATGCGCGGTAAGTCAAGGAAAGGGTAACGAAGGGGAAGGCACGGTCAGGTGAGGCAAGGATAAGGCACGACAATGCAAGGCTAGGCAATGCACGGCAAGGCAAGGAAAGAGTAACGGAAGGAAAGGAAGGCAAGGCAAAGCCAGGCAAGGCAAGTGTAACAAAAGGCACGCCACGGCAAGGGGAATCAAGGCTAAGACACGACAATGCACGGCTAGGCAAGGCACGGCAAGGCAAGGAAAGGGTAACGCAAGGCAAGGCACGGTGAGGCTAGGCAAGGCTAATGCACGACAACGCAAGGCTAGGCAATGCACGACAATGCAAGGAAAGCTTAAAGCAAAGGAAGGCACGGTCAGGCGAGATAAGGCTAAGGCACGACAACGCAAGGCTAGGCAATGCACGGAAGGCAAGCAAAGAGTAACGGAAGGTAAGGAAGGCAAGGGAAAGCAAAGAAAGGCAAGTGTAACGGAAGGAACGGCACGGCAAGGGGAAACAAGGCTAAGGCACGACAAGGCACGGCTAGGCAATGCAAGGCAAGGCAAGGAAAGGGTAACGCAAGGCAAGGCACGGTGAGGCTAGGCAAGGCTAATGCACGAAAACGCAAGGCTAGGCGATGCACGACAATGCAAGGAAAGCTTAAAGCAAAGGAAGGCAAGGTCAGGCGAGATAAGGCTAAGGCACGACAACGCAAGGCTAGGAAATTCAGGGAAGGCAAGTAAAGAGTAACGGAAGGTAAGCAAGGCAAGGAAACGGAAGGAAAGGCCAGGGTAACGGAAGGAAGGGCACGGCAAGGGGAAACAAGGCTAAGGCACGGCAACGCAGGCTAGGCAATGCACGGCAAGGCAAGGAAAGTGTAACGCATGGGAAAGCACGTTCAGGCGAGGCAAGGCTATGGCACAACAACGAAAGGCTAGGCAATGCACGGAAGGCAATCAAAGAGTAACGGAAGGTAAGGAAGGCAAGGGAAAGCAAGGAAAGGCAATGGTAACGGAAGGAACGGCACGGCAATGGGAAACAAGGCTAAGGCACGACAACGCACGCTAGGCAATGCACGGCAAGGCAAGGAAAGAGTAACGGAAGGAAAGGAAGGCAAGGCAAAGCCAGGCAAGGCAAGTGTAACAAAAGGCACGCAACGGCAAGGGGAAACAAGGCTAAGGCACGACAACACACGGCTAGGAGATGCACGGCAAGGCAAGGAAAGGGTAACGCAAGGCAAGGCACGGTGAGGCTAGGCAAGGCTAATGCACGACAACGCAAGGCTAGGCAATGCACGACAATGCAAGGAAAGCTTAAAGCAAAGGAAGGCACGGTCAGGCGAGATAAGGCTAAGGCACGACAACGCAAGGCTAGGCAATGCACGGAAGGCAAGCAAAGGGTAACGGAAGGTAAGGAAGGCAATGGAAAGCAAAGAAAGGCAAGTGTAACGGAAGGAACGGCACGGCAAGGGGAAACAAGGCGAAGGCACGACAACGCACGCTAGGCAATGCACGGCAAGGCAAGGAAAGGGTAACGCATGGGAAAGCACGGTCAGGCGAGGCAAGGCTAAGGAAAGCCATCGCAAGGCTAGGCAATGCACGGAAAGCAAGCAAGGAGTAACGGAATCCAAGGAAGGAAAGGGAAAGCAAGGGAAGGCAAGGGTAACGGAAGGAACGGCACGGCAAGGGGTAACAAGGCTAAGGCACGAAAACACACGGCTAGGAAATGCACGGCAAGGCAAGGAAAGGGTAACGCAAGGCAAGGCACGGTGAGGCTAGGCAAGGTTAATGCACGACAACGCAAGGCTAGGCAATGCACGACAATGCAAGGAAAGCTTAAAGCAAAGGAAGGCACGGTCAGGCGAGATAAGGTTAAGGCACGACAACGCAAGGCTAGGCAATGCACGGAAGGCAAGCAAAGAGTAACGGAAGGTAAGGAAGGCAAGGGAAAGCAAGGAAAGGCAATGGTAACGGAAGGAACGGCACGGCAAGGGGAAACAAGGCTAAGGCACGACAACGCACGCTAGGCAATGCACGGCAAGGCAAGGAAAGGGTAACGCATGGGAAAGCACGGTCAGGCGAGGCAAGGCTAAGGCACGACAACCCAAGGCTAGGCAATGCACGGAAGGCAAGCAAAGAGAAACGGAAGGTAAGGAAGGAGAGGGAAAGCAAAGAAAGGCAAGTGTAACGGAAGGAACGGCACGGCAAGGGGAAACAAGGCTAAGGCACGACAACGCACGGCTAGGCAATGCACGGCAAGGCAAGCAAAGGGTAACGCAAGGAAAGGCACGGTGAGGCTAGGCAAGGCTAATGCACGAAAACGCAAGGCTAGGCGATGCACGACAATGCAAGGAAAGCTTAAAGCAAAGGAAGGCAAGGTCAGGCGAGATAAGGCTAAGGCACGACAACGCAAGGCTAGGAAATTCAGGGAAGGCAAGCAAAGAGTAACGGAAGGTAAGCAAGGCAAGGAAAAGGAAGGAAAGGCCAGGGTAACGGAAGGAACGACACGGCAAGGGGAAACAAGGCTAAGGCACGGCAACGCAGGCTAGGCAATGCACGGCAAGGCAAGGAAAGGGTAACGCATGGGAAAGCACGGTCAGGCGAGGCAAGGCTAAGGCACGACAACGCAAGGCTAGGCAATGCACGGAAAGCAAGCAAAGAGTAACGGAACGCAAGGAAGGCAAGGGAAAGCAAGGGAAGGCAAGTGTAACAAAAGGCACGCAACGGCAAGGGGAAACAAGGCTAAGGCACGACAACACACGGCTAGGAAATGCACGGCAAGGCAAGGAAAGGGTAACGCAAGGCAAGGCACGGTGAGGCTAGGCAAGGCTAATGAACGACAACGCAAGGCTAGGCAAGGCACGACAATGCAAGTAAAGCTTAAAGCAAAGGAAGGCACGGTCAGGCGAGATAAGGCTAAGGCACGACAACGCAAGGCTAGGAAATGCAGGGAATGCAAGCAAAGAGTAACGGAAGGTAAGGAAGGCAAGGGAAAGCAAGGAAAGGCAAGGGTAACGGAAGGAACGGCACGGCAAGGGGAAACAAGTCTAAGGCACGACAACGCACGCTAGGCAATGCACGGCAAGGCAAGGAAAGGGTAACGCATGGGAAAGCACGGTCAGGGGAGGCAAGGCTAAGGCACGACAACGCAAGGCTAGGCAATTCAGGGAAGGCAAGCAAAGAGTAACGGAAGGTAAGGAAGGCAAGGAAAAGCAAGGAAAGGCAAGGGTAACGGAAGGAACGGCACGGCAAGGGGGAAGAAGTCTAAGGCACGACACCGAACGCTAGGCAATGAACGGCAAGGCAAGGAAAGGGTAACGCATGGGAAAGCACGGTCAGGCGACGCAAGGCTAAGGCACGACAACGCAAGGCTAGGCAATGCACGGAAGGCAAGCAAAGAGTAACGGAAGGTAAGGAAGGCAAGGGAAAGCAAGGGAAGGCAAGGGTAACGGAAGGAACGGCACGGCAAGGGGTAAGAAGGCTAAGGCACGACAACGCAGGGCTAGGCAATGCACGGCAAGGCAAGGAAAGGGTAACGCAGGGGAAGGCACGGTCAGGTGAGGCAAGGATAAGGCACGACAATGCAAGGCTAGGCAATGCACGGCAAGGCAAGTAAAGAGTAACGGAAGGAAAGGAAGGCAAGGCAAAGCCAGGGAAGGCAAGTGTAACAAAAGGCACGCCACGGCAAGGGGAATCAAGGCTAAGGCACGACAACGCACGGCTAGGCAATGCAAGGGAAGGCAAGGAAAGGGTAACGCAAGGCAAGGCACGGTGAGGCTACCAAGGCTAATGCACGACAACGCAAGGCTAGGCAATGCACGACAATGCAAGTAAAGCTTAAAGCAAAGGAAGGCACGGTCAGGCGAGATAAGGCTAAGGCACGACAACGCAAGGCTAGGCAATGCACGGAAGGCAAGCAAAGAGTAACGGAAGGTAAGGAAGGCAAGGGAAAGCAATGAAAGGCAAATGTAACGGAAGGAACGGCACGGCAAGGGGAAACAAGGCTAAGGCACGACAACGCACGCTAGGCAATGCACGGCAAGGCAAGGAAAGGGTAACGCATGGGAAAGCACGGTCAGGCGAGGCAAGGCTAAGGAAAGCCAACGCAAGGCTAGGCAATGCACGGAAAGCAAGCAAGGAGTAACGGAATGCAAGGAAGGCAAGGGAAAGCAAGGGAAGGCAAGGGTAACGGAGGGAACGGCACGGCAAGGGGAAACAAGGCTAAGGCACGACAACGCACGCTAGGCAATGCACGGCAAGGCAAGTAAAGGGTAACGCATGGGAAAGCACGGTCAGGCGAGGCAAGGCTAAGGCACGACAACGCAAGGCTAGGCAATGCACGGAAGGCAAGCAAAGAGTAACGGAAGGTAAGGAAGGCAAGGGAAAGCAAGGGAAGGCAAGGGTAACGGAAGGAACGGCACGGCAAGGGGTAAGAAGGCTAAGGCACGACAACGCAGGGCTAGGCAATGCACGGCAAGGCAAGGAAAGGGTAACGCAGGGGAAGGCACGGTCAGGTGAGGCAAGGATAAGGCACGACAATGCAAGGCTAGGCAATGCACGGCAAGGCAAGTAAAGAGTAACGGAAGGAAAGGAAGGCAAGGCAAAGCCAGGCAAGGCAAGTGTAACAAAAGGCACGCCACGGCAAGGGGAATCAAGGCTAAGGCACGACAACGCACGGCTAGGCAATGCACGGGAAGGCAAGGAAAGGGTAACGCAAGGCAAGGCACGGTGAGGCTAGGCAAGGCTAATGCACGACAACGCAAGGCTAGGCAATGCACGACAATGCAAGGAAAGCTTAAAGCAAAGGAAGGCACGGTCAGGCGAGATAAGGCTAAGGCACGACAACGCAAGGCTAGGCAATGCACGGAAGGCAAGCAAAGAGTAACGGAAGGTAAGGAAGGCAAGGGAAAGCAAAGAAAGGGAAGTGTAACGGAAGGAACGGTACGGCAAGGGGAAACAAGGCTAAGGCACGACAACGCACGCTAGGTAATGCACGGCAAGGCAAGGAAAGGGTAACGCATGGGAAAGCACGGTCAGGCGAGGCAAGCCTAAGGCATGACAACGCAAGGCTAGGCAATGCACGGAAAGCCAGCAAAGAGTAAGGGAACGCAAGGAAGGCAAGGGAATGCAAGGGAAGGCAAGGGTAACGGAAGGAACGGCACGGCAAGGGGTAACAAGGCTAAGGCACGACAACGCAGGGCTAGGCAATGCACGGCAAGGCAAGGAAAGAGTAACGGAAGGAAAGGAAGGCAAGGCAAAGCCAGGCAAGGCAAGTGTAACAAAAGGCACGCAACGGCAAGGGGAAACAAGGCTAAGGCACGACAACACACGGCTAGGAAATGCACGGCAAGGCAAGGAAAGGGTAACGCAAGGCAAGGCACGGTGAGGCTAGGCAAGGCTAATGCACGACAACGCAAGGCTAGGCAATGCACGACAATGCAAGTAAAGCTTAAAGCAAAGGAAGGCACGGTCAGGCGAGATAAGGCTAAGGCACGACAACGCAAGGCTAGGCAATGCACGGAAGGCAAGCAAAGAGTAACGGAAGGTAAGGAAGGCAAGGGAAAGCAAAGAAAGGCAAGCATAACGGAAGGAACGGCACGGCAAGGGGTAAGAAGGCTAAGGCACGACAACGCAGGGCTAGGCAATGCACGGCAAGGCAAGGAAAGGGTAACGCAGGGGAAGGCACGGTCAGGTGAGGCAAGGATAAGGCACGACAATGCAAGGCTAGGCAATGCATGGCAAGGCAAGTAAAGAGTAACGGAAGGAAAGGAAGGCAAGGCAAAGCCAGGCAAGGCAAGTTTAACAAAAGGCACGCCACGGCAAGGGGAATCAAGGCTAAGGCACGACAACGCACGGCTAGGCAATGCACCGCAAGGCAAGGAAAGGGTAACGCAAGGCAAGGCACGGTGAGGCTAGGCAAAGCTAATGCACGACAACGCAAGGCTAGGCAATGCACGACAATGCAAGGAAATCTTAAAGCAAAGGAAGGCACGGTCAGGCGAGATAAGGCTAAGGCACGACAACGCAAGGCTAGGCAATGCACGGAAGGCAAGCAAAGAGTAACGGAAGGTAAGGAAGGCAAGGGAAAGCAAAGAAAGGCAAGTGTAACGGAAGGAACGGCACGGCAAGGGGAAACAAGGCTAAGGCACGACAACGCACGCTAGGCAATGCACGGCAAGGCAAGGAAAGGGCAACGCATGGGAAAGCACGGTCTGGCGAGGCAAGCCTAAGGCATGACAACGCAAGGCTAGGCAATGCACGGAAAGTAAGCAAGGAGTAACGGAATGCAAGGAAGTAAAGGGAAAGCAAAGAAAGGCAAGTGTAAGGGAAGGAACGGCACGGCAAGGGGAAACAAGGCTAAGGCACGACAATGCACGGCTAGGCAATGCACGACAAGGCAAGCAAAGGGTAACGCAAGGAAAGGCACGGTGAGGCTAGGCAAGGCTAATGCACGACAACGCAACGCTAGGCAATGCACGACAATGCAAGGAAAGCTTAAAGCAAAGGAAGGCACGGTCAGGCGAGGCAAGGCTAAGGCACGACAACGCAAGGCTAGGCAATGCACGGAAGGCAAGCAATGAGTAACGGAAGGTAAGGAAGGCAAGGGAAAGCAAAGAAAGGCAAGTGTAACGGAAGGAACGGCACGGCAAGGGGAAAGAAGGCTATGGCACGACAACGCACGCTAGGCAATGCACGGGAAGGCAAGGAAAGGGTAACGCATGGGAAAGCACGGTCAGGCGAGGCAAGGCTAAGGAAAGCCAACGCAAGGCTAGGCAATGCAGGGAAAGCAAGCAAGGAGTAACGGAATGCAAGGAAGGAAAGGGAAAGCAAGGGAAGGCAAGGGTAACGGAAGGAACGGCACGGCAAGGGGAAACAAGGCTAAGGTACGACAACGCACTCTAGGCAATGCACAGCAAGGCAAAGAAAGGGTAACGCATGGGAACGCACGGTCAGGCGAGGCAAGGCTAAGGAAAGCCAACGCAAGGCTAGGCAATGCACGGAAAGCAAGCAAGGAGTAACGGAACGCAAGGAAGGAAAGGGAAAGCAAGGGAAGGCAAGGGTAACGGAAGGAACGGCACGGCAAGGGGTAACAAGGCTAAGGCACGACAACACACGGCTAGGAAATGCACGGCAAGGCAAGGAAAGGGTAACGCAAGGCAAGGCACGGTGAGGCTAGGCAAGGTTAATGCACGACAATGCAAGGCTAGGCAATGCACGACAATGCAAGGAAAGCTTAAAGCAAAGGAAGGACGGTCAGGCGAGATAAGGCTAAGGCACGACAACGCAAGGCTAGGCAATGCACGGAAGGCAAGCAAAGAGTAACGGAATGTAAGGAAGGCAAAGGAAAGCAAGGAAAGGCAATGGTAACGGAAGGAACGGCACGGCAAGGGGAAACAAGGCTAAGGCAAGACAATGCACGCTAGGCAATGCACGGCAAGGCAAGGAAAGGGTAACGCATGGGAAAGCACGGTCAGGCGAGGCAAGGCTAAGGCACGACAACCCAAGGCTAGGCAATGCACGGAAGGCAAGCAAAGAGAAACGGAAGGTAAGGAAGGAAAGGGAAAGCAAAGAAAGGCAAGTGTAACTGATGGAACGGCACGGCAAGGGGGAAACAAGGCTAAGGCACGACAAGGCACGGCTAGGCAATGCACGGCAAGGCAAGCAAACGGTAACGCAAGGAAAGGCACGGTGAGGCTAGGCAAGGCTAATGCACGAAAACGCATGGCTAGGCGATGCACGACAATGCAAGGAAAGCTTAAAGCAAAGGAAGGCAAGGTCAGGCGAGATAAGGCTAAGGCACGACAACGCAAGGCTAGGAAATTCAGGGAAGGCAAGTAAAGAGTAACGGAAGGTAAGCAAGGCAAGGAAACGGAAGGAAAGGCCAGGGTAACGGAAGGAAGGGCACGGCAAGGGGAAACAAGGCTAAGGCACGGCAACGCAGGCTAGGCAATGCACGGCAAGGCAAGGAAAGTGTAACGCATGGGAAAGCACGTTCAGGCGAGGCAAGGCTATGGCACAACAACGAAAGGCTAGGCAATGCACGGAAGGCAAGCAAAGAGTAACGGAAGGTAAGGAAGGCAAGGGAAAGGAAGGAAAGGCAAGTGTAACGGAAGGAACGGCACGGCAAGGGGAAACAAGGCTAAGGCACGACAACGCACGGCTAGGCAATGCACGGCAAGGCAAGGAAAGGGTAACGCATGGGAAAGCACGGTCAGGCGATGCAAGGCTAAGGCACGACAACGCAAGGCTAGGCAATGCACGGAAGGCAAGCAAAGAGTAACGGAACGCAAGGAAGGCAAGGGAAAGCAAGGGAAGGCAAGGGTAACGGAAGGAACGTCACGGCAAGGGGTAACAAGGCTAAGGCACGGCAACGCAGGGTTAGGCAATGCACGGCAAGGCAAGGAAAGGGTAACGCAAGGGAAGGCACGGTCAGGTGAGGCAAGAATAAGGCACGGCAATGCAAGGCTAGGCAATGCACGGCAAGGCAAGGAAAGAGTAACGCAAGGCAAGGCACGGTGAGGCTAGGCAAGGCTAATGCACGACAACGCAAGGCTAGGCAATGCACGACAATGCAAGTAAAGCTTAAAGCAAAGGAAGGCACGGTCAGGCGAGATAAGGCTAAGGCACGACAACGCAAGGCTAGGCAATGCACGGAAGGCAAGCAAAGAGTAACGGAAGGTAAGCAAGGCAAGGGAAAGCAAGGAAAGGCAAGGGTAACGGAAGGAACGGCACGGCAAGGGGAAACAAGGCTAAGGCACGACAACGCACTCTAGGCAATGCACGGCAAGGCAAGGAAAGGGTAACGCATGGGAAAGCACGGTCAGGCGAGGCAAGGCTAAGGCATGACAACGCAAGGCTAGGCAATGCACGGAAAGCAAGCAAAGAGTAACGGAACGCAAGGAAGGCAAGGGAAAGCAAGGAAAGGCAAGTGTAACGGAAGGAACGGCACGGAAAGGGGAAACAAGGCTAAGGCACGACAACGCACGCTAGGCAATGCACGGCAAGGCAAGGAAAGGGTAACACAGGGGAAGGCACGGTCAGGTGAGGCAAGGATAAGGCACGACAATGCAAGGCTAGGCAATGCACGGCAAGGCAAGGAAAGAGTAACGGAAGGAAAGGAAGGCAAGGCAAAGCCAGGCAAGGCAAGTGTAACAAAAGGCACGCCACGGCAAGGGGAAACAAGGCTAAGGCACGACAACGCACGGCTAGGCAATGCACGGCAAGGCAAGGAAAGGGTAACGCATGGGAAAGCACGGTCAGGCGAGGCAAGGCTAAGGCATGACAACGGCAAGGCTAGGCAATGCACGGAAGGCAAGCAAAGAGTAACGGAAGGTAAGGAAGGCAAGGGAAAGCAAAGAAAGGCAAGTGTAACGGAAGGAACGGCACGGCAAGGGGAAACAAGGCTAAGGCACGACAACGCACGGCTAGGCAATGCACGGCAAGGCAAGGAAAGGGTAACGCATGGGAAAGGCACGGTGAGGCTAGGCAAGGCTAAGGCACGACAACGCAAGGCTAGGCGATGCACGACAATGCAAGGAAAGCTTAAAGCAAAGGAATGTAAGGTCAGGCGAGATAAGGCTAAGGCACGACAACGCAAGGCTAGGAAATTCAGGGAAGGCAAGCAAAGAGTAACGGCAAGGTAAGCTAGGCAAGGAAAAGGAAGGACAGGCCAGCGTAACGGAAGGAACGGCACGGCAAGGGGAAACAAGGCTAAGGCACGACACCGAACGGCTAGGCAATGCACGGCAAGGCAAGGAAAGGGTAACGCATTTGAAAGGCACGGTGAGGCTAGGCAAGGCTAAGGCACGACAACGCAAGGCTAGGCAATGCACGACAATGCAAGTAAAGCTTAAAGCAAAGGAAGGCACGGTCAGGCGAGATAAGGCTAAGGCACGACAACGCAAGGCTAGGCAATGCACGGAAGGCAAGCAAAGAGTAACGGAAGGTAAGGAAGGCAAGGGAAAGCAAAGAAAGGCAAGTGTAACGGAAGGAACGGCACGGCAAGGGGAAACAAGGCTAAGGCACGACAACGCACGCTAGGCAATGCACGGCAAGGCAAGGAAAGGGTAACGCATGGGAAAGCACGGTCAGGCGAGGCAAGGCTAAGGAAAGCCAACGCAAGGCTAGGCAATGCACGGAAAGCAAGCAAGGAGTAACGGAATGCAAGGAAGGAAAGGGAAAGCAAGGGAAGGCAAGGGTAACGGAAGGAACGGCACAGTAAGGGGTAACAAGGCTAAGGCACGGCAACGCAGGGCTAGGCAATGCAAAGCAAGGCAAAGAAAGGGTAACGCAGGGGAAGGCACGGTCAGGTGAGGCAAGGATAAGGCACGACAATGCAACGCTAGGCAATGCACGACAAGGCAAGTAAAGAGTAACGGAAGGAAAGGAAGGCAAGGCAAAGCCAGGCAAGGCAAGTGTAACAAAAGGCACGCCACGGCAAGGGGAATCAAGGGTAAGGCACGACAACGCACGGCTAGGCAATGCACGGCAAGGCAAGGAAAGGGTAACGCAAGGCAAGGCACGGTGAGGCAAGGCAAGGCTAATGCACGACAACGCAAGGCTAGGCAATGCACGACAATGCAAGGAAAGCTTAAAGCAAAGGAAGGCACGGTCAGGCGAGATAAGGCTAAGGCACGACAACGCAAGGCTAGGCAATGCACGGAAGGCAAGCAAAGAGTAACGGAAGGTAAGGAAGGCAAGGGAAAGCAAAGAAAGGCAAGTGTAACGGAAGGAACGGCACGGCAAGGGGAAACAAGGTTAAGGCACGACAACGCACGCTAGGCAATGCACGGCAAGGCAAGGAAAGGGTAACGCATGGGAAAGCACAGCAGGCGAGGCAAGCCTAAGGCATGACAACGCAAGGCTAGGCAATGCACGGAAAGCAAGCAAAGAGTAACGGAACGCAATGAAGGCAAGGGAAAGCAAGGGAAGGCAAGTGTAACGGAAGGAACGGCACGGCAAGGGGAAACAAGGCTAAGGCACGACAACGCAGGGCTAGGCAATGCACGGCAAGGCAAGGAAAGGGTAACGCAGGGGAAGGCACGGTCAGGTGAGGCAAGGCTAAGGCACGACAACGCAGGGCTAGGCAATGCACGGCAAGGCAAGGAAAGAGTAACGGAAGGAAAGGAAGGCAAGGCAAAGCCAGGCAAGGCAAGTGTAACAAAAGGCACGCAACGGCAAGGGGAAACAAGGCTAAAGCACGACAACACACGGCTAGGAAATGCACGGCAAGGCAAGGAAAGGGTAACGCAAGGCAAGGCACGGTGAGGCTAGGCAAGGCTAATGCACGACACCGCAAGGCTAGGCAAGGCACGACAATGCAAGGAAAGCTTAAAGCAAAGGAAGGCACGGTCAGGCGAGATAAGGCTAAGGAACGACAACGCAAGGCTAGGCAATGCAGGGAAGGCAAGCAAAGAGTAACGGAAGGTAAGGAAGGCAAGGGAAAGCAAGGAAAGGCAAGGGTAACGGAAGGAACGGCACGGCAAGGGGAAACAAGTCTAAGGCACGACACCGAACGCTAGGCAATGAACGGCAAGGCAAGGAAAGGGTAACGCATGGGAAAGCACGGTCAGGCGAGGCAAGGCTAAGGCACGACAACGCAAGGCTAGGCAATGCACGGAAGGCAAGCAAAGAGTAACGGAAGGTAAGGAAGGCAAGGGAAAGCAAGGGAAGGCAAGGGTAACGGAAGGAACGGCACGGCAAGGGGTAAGAAGGCTAAGGCACGACAACGCAGGTCTAGGCAATGCACGGCAAGGCAAGGAAAGGGTAACGCAGGGGAAGGCACGGTCAGGTGAGGCAAGGATAAGGCACGACAATGCAAGGCTAGGCAATGCACGGCAAGGCAAGTAAAGAGTAACGGAAGGAAAGGAAGGCAAGGCAAAGCCAGGCAAGGCAAGTGTAACAAAAGGCACGCCACGGCAAGGGGAATCAAGGCTAAGGCACGACAACGCACGGCTAGGCAATGCACGGCAAGGCAAGGAAAGGGTAACGCAAGGCAAGGCACGGTGAGGCTAGGCAAGGCTAATGCACGACAACGCAAGGCTAGGCAATGCACGACAATGCAAGGAAAGCTTAAAGCAAAGGAAGGCACGGTCAGGCGAGATAAGGCTAAGGCACGACAACGCAAGGCTAGGCAATGCACGGAAGGCAAGCAAAGAGTAACGGAAGGTAAGGAAGGCAAGGGAAAGCAAAGAAAGGCAAGTGTAACGGAAGGAACGGCACGGCAAGGGGAAACAAGGCTAAGGCACGACAATGCACGCTAGGCAATGCACGGCAAGGCAAGGAAAGGGTAACGCATGGGAAAGCACGGTCAGGCGATGCAAGGCTAAGGCATGACAACGCAAGGCTAGGCAATGAACGGAAAGCAAGCAAAGAGTAACGGAACGCAAGGAAGGCAAGGGAAAGCAAGGGAAGGCAAGGGTAACGGAAGGAACGGCACGGTAAGGGGTAACAAGTGTAAGGCACGGCAACGCAGGGCTAGGCAATGCACGGCAAGGCAAGGAAAGGGTAACGCAGGGGAAGGCACGGTCAGGTGAGGCAAGGATAAGGCACGACAATGCAAGGCTAGGCAATGCACGGCAAGGCAAGGAAAGAGTAACGGAAGGAAAGGAAGGCAAGGCAAAGCCAGGAAAGGCAAGTGTAACAAAAGGCACGCCACGGCAAGGGGAAACAAGGCTAAGGCACGACAACGCACGGCTAGGCAATGCACGGCAAGGCAAGGAAAGCGTAACGCAAGGCAAGGCACGGTGAGGCTAGGCAAGGCTAATGCACGACAACGCAAGGCTAGGCAATGCACGACAATGCAAGGAAAACTTAAAGCAAAGGAAGGCACGGTCAGGCGAGATAAGGCTAAGGCACGACAACGCAAGGCTAGGCAATGCAGGGAAGGGAAGCAAAGAGTAACGGAAGGTAAGCAAGGCAAGGAAAAGCAAGGAAAGGCAAGGGTAACGGAAGGAACGGCACGGCAAGGGGAAACAAGGCTAAGGCACGACAACGCACGCTAGGCAATGCACGGCAAGGCAAGGAAAGGGTAACGCATGGGAAAGCACGGTCAGGCGAGGCAAGGCTAAGGCATGACAACGCAAGGCTAGGCAATGCACGGAAAGCAAGCAAAGAGTAACGGAACGCAAGGAAGGCAAGGGAAAGCAAGGGAAGGCAAGGGTAACGGAAGGAACGGCACGGTAAGGGGTAAGAAGGCTAAGGCACGACAACGCAGGGCTAGGCAATGCACGGCAAGGCAAGGAAAGGGTAACGCAGGGGAAGGCACGGTCAGGTGAGGCAAGGATAAGGCACGACAATGCAAGGCTAGGCAATGCACGGCAAGGCAAGGAAAGAGTAACGGAAGGAAAGGAAGGCAAGGCAAAGCCAGGCAAGGCAAGTTTAACAAAAGGCACGCCACGGCAAGGGGAATCAAGGCTAAGGCACGACAACGCACGGCTAGGCAATGCACCGCAAGGCAAGGAAAGGGTAACGCAAGGCAAGGCACGGTGAGGCTAGGCAAGGCTAATGCACGACAACGCAAGGCTAGGCAATGCACGACAATGCAAGGAAAGCTTAAAGCAAAGGAAGGCACGGTCAGGCGAGATAAGGCTAAGGCACGACAACGCAAGGCTAGGCAATGCACGTAAGGCAAGCAAAGAGTAACGGAAGGTAAGGAAGGCAAGGGAAAGCAAAGAAAGGCAAGTGTAACGGAAGGAACGGCACGGCAAGGGGAAACAAGGCTAAGGCACGACAACGCACGCTAGGCAATGCACGGCAAGGCAAGGAAAGGGTAACGCATGGGAAAGCACGGTCAGGCGAGGCAAGCCTAAGGCATGACAACGCAAGGCTAGGCAATGCACGGAAAGTAAGCAAGGAGTAACGGAATGCAAGGAAGTAAAGGGAAAGCAAAGAAAGGCAAGTGTAAGGGAAGGAACGGCACGGCAAGGGGAAACAAGGCTAAGGCACGACAAGGCACGGCTAGGCAATGCACGGCAAGGCAAGGAAAGGGTAACGCAAGGAAAGGCACGGTGAGGCTAGGCAAGGCTAATGCACGAAAACGCAAGGCTAGGCGATGCACGACAATGCAAGGAAAGAGTAACGGAAGGTCAAAGGAAGGCAAGGTCAGGCGAGGATAAGGCTAATGGTAACGACAACGCAACGGCTACGGAAATTCAGGGAAAGGCAAGGCAAAGAGTAACGGAAGGCTAAGCAAGGCAAGGAAAAGGCAAGGAAAGGCCAGGGTAACGGAAGGCAACGGCACGGCAAGGGGAAACAAGGCTAAGGCACGGCAACGCAAGGCTAGGCAAAGCACGGCAAGGCAAGGAAAGGGTAACGCATGGGAAAGTCACGTTCATGCGAGGCAAGGCTAAGGCACAACAACGCAAGGCTAGGCAATGCACGGAAGGCAAGCAAAGAGTAACGGAAGGTAAGGAAGGCAAGGGAAAGGAAGGAAAGGCAAGTGCAACGGAAGGAACGGCACGGCAAGGGGAAACAAGGCTAAGGCACGACAACGCACGGCTAGGCAATGCACGGCAAGGCAAGGAAAGGGTCACGCATGGGAAAGCACGGTCAGGCGATGCAAGGCTAAGGCATGACAACGCAAGGCTAGGCAATGCACGGAAAGCAAGCAAAGAGTAACGGAACGCAAGGAAGGCAAGGGAAAGCAACGGAAAGGCAAGTGTAACGGAAGGAACTGCACGGCAAGGGGAAACAAGGCTAAGGCACGACAACGCACGGCTAGGCAATGCACGGCAAGGCAAGGAAAGCTGTAACGCAAGGCAAGGCACGGTGAGGCTAGGCAAGGCTAATGCACGACAATGCAAGGCTAGGCAATGCACGACAATGCAAGGAAAGCTTAAAGCAAAGGAAGGAAACCACGGTCAGGCGAGATAAGGCTAAGGCACGACAACGCAAGGCTAGGCAATGCACGGAAGGCAAGCAAAGAGTAACGGAAGGTAAGGAAGGCAAGGGAAAGCAAGGAAAGGCAATGGTAACGGAAGGAACGGCACGGCAAGGGGAAACAAGGCTAAGGCACGACAACGCACGCTAGGCAATGCACGGCAAGGCAAGGAAAGGGTAACGCATGGGAAAGCACGGTCAGTCGAGGCAAGGCTAAGGCACGACAACCCAAGGCTAGGCAATGCACGGAAGGCAAGCAAAGAGTAACGGAAGGTAAGGAAGGCAAGGGAAAGCAAGGAAAGGCAAGTGTAACGGAAGGAACGGCACGGCAAGGGGAAACAAGGCTAAGGCACGACAACGCACGGCTAGGCAATGCACGGCAAGGCAAGGAAAGGGTAACGCAAGGAAAGGCACGGTGAGGCTAGGCAAGGCTAATGCACGACAACGCAAGGCTAGGCAATGCACGACAATGCAAGGAAAGCTTAATGCAAAGGAAGGCAAGGTCAGGCGAGATAAGGCTAAGGCACGACAACGCAAGGCTAGGCAATGCACGGTAAGGCAAGCAAAGAGTAACGGAAGGTAAGGAAGGCAAGGGAAAGCAAAGAAAGGCAAGTGTAACGGAAGGAACGGCAACGGCAAGGGGAAACAAGGCTAAGGCACGACAACGCACGGCTAGGCAATGCACGGCAAGGCAAGGAAAGGGTAACGCAACGCATAGGCAAGGCTAATGCACGACAAACGCAAGGCTAGGCAATGCACGACAATGCAAGGAAAGGCAAAGGAAGGCACGGTCAGGCGAGATAAGGCTAAGGCACGACAACGCAAGGCTAGGCAATGCACGGAAGGCAAGCAAAGAGTAACGGAAGGTAAGGAAGGCAAGGGAAAGCAAAGAAAGGCAAGTGTAACGGAAGGAACGGCACGGCAAGGGGAAACAAGGCTAAGGCACGACAACGCACGGCTAGGCAATGCACGGCAAGGCAAGGAAAGGGTAACGCATGGGAAGGCACGGTCAGGCGAGGCAAGGCTAAGGCACGACAACGCAAGGCTAGGCAATGCACGGAAAGCAAGCAAAGAGTAACGGAAGGCAAGGAAGGCAAGGGAAAGCAAGGGAAGGCAAGGGTAACGGAAGGAACGGCACGGCAAGGGGTAACAAGGCTAAGGCACGGCAACGCAGGGCTAGGCAATGCACGGCAAGGCAAGGAAAGGGTAACGCAAGGGGAAACAAGGCTAAGGCACGACAACGCACGGCTAGGCAATGCACGGCAAGGCAAGCAAAGAGTAACGGAAGGTAAGGAAGGCAAGGGAAAGCAAAGAAAGGCAAGGCACGGAACGGCAGGCTAGGGAAAACAAGGCTAATGCACGACAACGCAAGGCTAGGCAATGCACGACAATGCAAGGAAAGCTTAAAGCAAAGGAAGGCACGGTCAGGCGAGACAAGCCTAAGGCATGACAACGCAAGGCTAGGCAATGCACGGAAAGCAAGCAAAGAGTAACGGAACGCAAGGAAGGCAAGGGAAGGCAAGGGTAACGGAAGGAACGGCACGGCAAGGGGTAACAAGGCTAAGGCACGACAACGCAGGGCTAGGCAATGCACGGCAAGGCAAGGAAAGAGTAATGGAAGAAAAGGAAGGCAAGGCAAAGCCAGGCAAGGCAAGTGTAACAAAAGGCACGCAACGGCAAGGGGAAACAAGGCTAAGGCACGACAACACACGGCTAGGCAATGCACGGCAAGGCAAGGAAAGGGTAACCCAAGGCAAGGCACGGTGAGGCTAGGCAAGGCTAATGCACGACAACGCAAGGCTAGGCAATGCACGACAATGCAAGTAAAACTTAAAGCAAAGGAAGGCACGGTCAGGCGAGATAAGGCTAAGGCACGACAACGCAAGGCTAGGCAATGCACGGAAGGCAAGCAAAGAGTAACGGAAGGTAAGGAAGGCAAGGGAAAGCAAAGAAAGGCAAGTGTAACGGAAGGAACGGCACGGCAAGGGGAAACAAGGCTAAGGCACGACAACGCACGCTAGGCAATGCACGGCAAGGCAAGGAAAGGGTAACGCATGGGAAAGCACGGTCAGGCGAGGCAAGGCTAAGGCAAGACAACGCAAGGCTAGGCAATGCACGGAAAGTAAGCAAGGAGTAACGGAATGCAAGGAAGTAAAGGGAAAGCAAAGAAAGGCAAGTGTAAGGGAAGGAACGGCACGGCAAGGGGAAACAAGGCTAAGGCACGACAAGGCACGGCTAGGCAATGCACGGCAAGGCAAGGAAAGGGTAACGCAAGGAAAGGCACGGTGAGGCTAGGCAAGGCTAATGCACGACAACGCAAGGCTAGGCGATGCACGACAATGCAAGGAAAGAGTAACGGAAGGTAAGGAAGGCAAGGGAAAGCAAAGGGAAGGCAAGTGGTAACGGAAGGAACGGCACGGCAAGGGGAAACAAGGCTAAGGCACGACAACACACGGCTAGGAAATGCACGGCAAGGCAAGGAAAGGGTAACGCAAGGCAAGGCACGGTGAGGCTAGGCAAGGCTAATGCACGACAACGCAAGGCTAGGCAATGCACGACAATGCAAGGAAAGCTTAAAGCAAAGGAAGGCACGGTCAGGCGAGATAAGGCTAAGGCACGACAACGCAAGGCTAGGCAATGCACGGAAGGCAAGCAAAGAGTAACGGAAGGTAAGGAAGGCAAGGGAAAGCAAAGAAAGGCAAGTGTAACGGAAGGAACGGCACGGCAAGGGGAAACAAGGCTAAGGCACGACAACGCACGCTAGGCAATGCACGGCAAGGCAAGGAAAGGGTAACGCATGGGAAAGCACGGTCAGGCGAGGCAAGGCTAAGGAAAGCCAACGCAAGGCAAGGCAAAGCACGGAAAGGCAAGGCAACGGAATGCAAGGAAGGAAAGGGAAAGCAACGGAAGGCAAGGGTAACGGAAGCAACGGCACGGCAAGGGGTAACAAGGCTAAGGCACGACAAACACACGGCTAGGAAATGCACGGCAAGGCAAGGAAAGGGTAACGCAAGGCAAGGCACGGTGAGGCTAGGCAAGGTTAATGCACGACAACGCAAGGCTAGGCAATGCACGACAAAGCAAGGAAAGCTTAAAGCAAAGGAAGGCAGGGTCAGGCGCGATAAGGCTAAGGCACGACAACGCAAGGCTAGGCAATGCACGGAAGGCAAGCAAAGAGTAACGGAAGGTAAGGAAGGCAAGGGGAAAGCAAGGAAAGGCAATGGTAACGGAAGGAACGGCACGGCAAGGGGAAACAAGGCTAAGGCACGACAACGCACGCTAGGCAATGCACGGCAAGGCAAGGAAAGGGTAACGCATGGGAAAGCACGGTCAGTCGAGGCAAGGCTAAGGCACGACAACCCAAGGCTAGGCAATGCACGGAAGGCAAGCAAAGAGAAACGGAAGGTAAGGAAGGAAAGGGAAAGCAAAGAAAGGCAAGTGTAACGGATGGAACGGCACGGCAAGGGGAAACAAGGCTAAGGCACGACAAGGCACGGCTAGGCAATGCACGGCAAGGCAAGCAAACGGTAACGCAAGGAAAGGCACGGTGAGGCTAGGCAAGGCTAATGCACGAAAACGCATGGCTAGGCGATGCACGACAATGCAAGGAAAGCTTAATGCAAAGGAAGGCAAGGTCAGGGGAGATAAGGCTAAGGCACGACAACGCAAGGCTAGGAAATTCAGGGAAGGCAAGTAAAGAGTAACGGAAGGTAAGCAAGGCAAGGAAAAGGAAGGAAAGGCCAGGGTAACGGAAGGAACGGCACGGCAAGGGGAAACAAGGCTAAGGCACGGCAACGCAGGCTATGCAATGCACGGCAAGGCAAGGAAAGTGTAACGCATGGGAAAGCACGTTCAGGCGAGGCAAGGCTATGGCACAACAACGCAAGGCTAGGCAATGCACGGAAGGCAAGCAAAGAGTAACGGAAGGTAAGGAAGGCAAGGGAAAGGAAGGAAAGGCAAGTGTAACGGAAGGAACGGCACGGCAAGGGGAAACAAGGCTAAGGCACGACAACGCACGGCTAGGCAATGCACGGCAAGGCAAGGAAAGGGTAACGCATGGGAAAGCACGGTCAGGCGATGCAAGGCTAAGGCATGACAACGCAAGGCTAGGCAATGCACGGAAAGCAAGCAAGGAGTAACGGAACGCAAGGAAGGCAAGGGAAATCAAGGGAAGGCAAGGGTAACGGAAGGAACGTCACGGCAAGGGGTAACAAGGCTAAGGCACGACAACGCAGGGCTAGGCAATGCACGGCAAGGCAAGGAAAGGGTAACGCAAGGGAAGGCACGGTCAGGTGAGGCAAGGATAAGGCACGACAATGCAAGGGTAGGCAATGCACGGCAAGGCAAGGAAAGAGTAACGCAAGGCAAGGCACGGTGAGGCTAGGCAAGGCTAATGCACGACAACGCAAGGCTAGGCAATGCACGACAATGCAAGTAAAGCTTAAAGGAAAGGAAGGCACGGTCAGGCGAGATAAGGCAAAGGCACGACAACGCAAGGCTAGGCAACGCACGGAAAGCAAGCAAAGAGTAACGGAACGCAAGGAAGGCAAGGGAAAGCAAGGGAAGGCAAGGGTTACGGAAGGAACGGCACGGCAAGGGGTAACAAGGCTAAGTCACGACAACTCAGGGCTAGGCAATGCACGGCAAGGCAAGGAAAGAGTAATGGAAGGAAACGAAGGCAAGGCAAAGCCAGGCAAGGCAAGTGTAAAAAAAGGCACGCAACGGCAAGGGGAAACAAGGCTAAGGCACGACAACACACGGCTAGGCAATGCACGGCAAGGCAAGGAAAGGGTAACGCAAGGCAAGGCACGGTGAGGCTAGGCAAGTCTAATGCACGACAACGCAAGGCTAGGCAATGCACGACAATGCAAGGAAAGCTTAAAGCAAAGGAAGGCACGGTCAGGCGAGATAAGGCTAAGGCACGACAACGCAAGGCTAGGCAATGCACGGAAGGCAAGCAAAGAGTAACGGAAGGTAAGGAAGGCAAGGGAAAGGAAAGAAAGGCAAGTGTAACGGAAGGAACGGCACGGCAAGGGGAAACAAGGCTAAGGCACGACAACGCACGCTAGGCACTGCACGACAAGGCAAGGAAAGGGTAACGCATGGGAAAGAATGGTCAGGCGAGGCAAGCCTAAGGCATGACAACGCAAGGCTAGGCAATGCACGGAAAGCAAGCAAAGAGTAACGGAACGCAAGGAAGGCAAGGGAAAGCAAGGGAAGGCAAGGGTAATGGAAGGAACGGCACGGCAAGGGGTAACAAGGCTAAGGCACGACAACGCAGGGCTAGGCAATGCACGGCAAGGCAAGGAAAGAGTAACGGAAGGAAAGGAAGGCAAGGCAAAGCCAGGCAAGGCAAGTGTAACAAAAGGCACGGAACGGCAAGGGGAAACAAGGCTAAGGCACGACAACACACGGCTAGGAAATGCACGGCAAGGCAAGGAAAGGGTAACCCAAGGCAAGGCACGGTGAGGCTAGGCAAGGCTAATGCACGACAACGCAAGGCTAGGCAATGCACGACAATGCAAGTAAAACTTAAAGCAAAGGAAGGCACGGTCAGGCGAGATAAGGCTAAGGCACGACAACGCAAGGCTAGGCAATGCACGGAAGGCAAGCAAAGAGTAATGGAAGGTAAGGAAGGCAAGGGAAAGCAAAGAAAGGCAAGTGTAACGGAAGGAACGGCACGGCAAGGGGAAACAAGGCTAAGGCACGACAACGCACGCTAGGCAATGCACGGCAAGGCAAGGAAAGGGTAACGCATGGGAAAGCACGGTCAGGCGAGGCAAGGCTAAGGAAAGCCAACGCAAGGCTATGCAATGCACGGAAAGCAAGCAAGGAGTAACGGAATGCAAGGAAGGAAAGGGAAAGCAAGGGAAGGCAAGGGTAACGGAAGGAACGGCACGGCAAGGGGAAACAAGGCTAAGGCACGACAACGCACGCTAGGCAATGCACGGCAAGGCAAGGAAAGGGTAACGCATGGGAAAGCACGGTCAGGCGAGGCAAGGCTAATGAAAGCCAACGCAAGGCTAGGCAATGCACGGAAAGCAAGCAAGGAGTAACGGAATGCAAGGAAAGAAAGGGAAAGCAAGGGAAGGCAACGGTAACGGAAGGAACGGCACGGCAAGGGGTAACAAAGCTAAGGCACGACAACACACGGCTAGGAAATGCACGGCAAGGCAAGGAAAGGATAACGCAAGGCAAGGCACGGTGAGGCTAGGCAAGGTTAATGCACGACAACGCAAGGCTAGGCAATGCACGACATTGCAAGGAAAGCTTAAAGCAAAGGAAGGCACGGTCAGGCGAGATAAGGCTAAGGCACGACAACGCAAGGCTAGGCAATGCACGGAAGGCAATCAAAGAGTAACGGAAGGTAAGGAAGGCAAGGGAAAGCAAGGAAAGGCAATGGTAACGGAAGGAACGGCACGGCAAGGGGAAACAAGGCTAAGGCACGACAACGCACGCTAGGCAATGCACGGCAAGGCAAGGAAAGAGTAACGGAAGGAAAGGAAGGCAAGGCAAAGCCAGGCAAGGCAAGTGTAACAAAAGACACGCAACGGCAACGGGAAACAAGGCTAAGGCACGACAACACACGGCTAGGAAATGCACGGCAAGGCAAGGAAAGGGTAACGCAAGGCAAGGCACGGTGAGGCTAGGCAAGGCTAATGCACGACAACGCAAGGCTAGGCAATGCACGACAATGCAAGTAAAGCTTAAAGGAAAGGAAGGTACGGTCAGGCGAGATAAGGCTAAGGCACGACAACGCAAGGCTAGGCAATGCACGGAAGGCAAGCAAAGAGTAACGGAAGGTAGGGAAGGCAAGGGAAAGCAAAGAAAGGCAAGTGTAACGGAAGGAACGGCACGGCAAGGGGAAACAAGGCTAAGGCACGACAACGCACGCTAGGCAATGCACGGCAAGGCAAGGAAAGGGTAACGCATGTGAAAGCACGGTCAGGCGAGGCAAGGCTAAGGCACGACAATGCAAGGCTAGGCAATGCACGGCAAGGCAAGGAAAGAGTAACGGAAAGAAAGGAAGGCAAGGCAAAGCCAGGCAAGGCAAGTGTAACAAAAGGCACGCCACGGCAAGGGGAATCAAGGCTAAGGCACGACAACGCACGGCTAGGCAATGCACGGCAAGGCAAGGAAAGGGTAACGCAAGGCAAGGCACGGTGAGGCTAGGCAAGGCTAATGCACGACAATGCAAGGCTAGGCAATGCACGACAATGCAAGGAAAGCTTAAAGCAAAGGAAGGCACGGTCAGGCGAGATAAGGCTAAGGCGCGACAACGCAAGGCTAGGCAATGCACGGAAGGCAAGCAAAGAGTAACGGAAGGTAAGGAAGGCAAGGGAAAGCAAAGAAAGGCAAGTGTAACGGAAGGAACGGCACGGCAAGGGTAAACAAGGCTAAGGCACGGCAACGCAGGCTAGGCAAAGCACGGCAAGGCAAGGAAAGGGTAACGCAAGGAAAGGCACGGTGAGGCTAGGCAAGGCTAATGCACGAAAACGCAAGGCTAGGCGATGCACGACAATGCAAGGAAAGCTTAAAGCAAAGGAAGGCAAGGTCAGGCGAGATAAGGCTAAGGCACGACAACGCAAGGCTAGGAAATTCAGGGAAGGCAAGCAAAGAGTAACGGAAGGTAAGCAAGGCAAGGAAAAGGAAGGAAAGGCCAGGGTAACGGAAGGAACGGCACGGCAAGGGGAAACAAGGCTAAGGCACGACAACGCACGCTAGGCAATGCACGGCAAGGCAAGGAAAGGGTAACGCATGGGAAAGCACGTTCATGCGAGGCAAGGCTAAGGCACAACAACGCAAGGCTAGGCAATGCACGGAAGGCAAGCAAAGAGTAACGGAAGGTAAGGAAGGCAAGGGAAAGGAAGGAAAGGCAAGTGCAACGGAAGGAACGGCACGGCAAGGGGAAACAAGGCTAAGGCACGACAACGCACGGCTAGGCAATGCACGGCAAGGCAAGGAAAGGGTCACGCATGGGAAAGCACGGTCAGGCGATGCAAGGCTAAGGCATGACAACGCAAGGCTAGGCAATGCACGGAAAGCAAGCAAAGAGTAACGGAACGCAAGGAAGGCAAGGGAAAGCAAAGAAAGGCAAGTGTAACGGAAGGAACTGCACGGCAAGGGGAAACAAGGCTAAGGCACGACAACGCACGGCTAGGCAATGCACGGCAAGGCAAGGAAAGCTTAAAGCAAAGGAAGGCAAGGTCAGGCGAGATAAGGCAAAGGCACGACAACGCAAGGCTAGGCAATTCAGGGAAGGCAAGCAAAGAGTAACGGAAGGTAAGCAAGGCAAGGAAAAGCAAGGAAAGTCAAGGGTAACGGAAGGAACGGCACGGCAAGGGGAAACAAGTCTAAGGCACGACACCGAACGCTAGGCAATGAACGGCAAGGCAAGGAAAGGGTTACGCATGGGAAACCACGGTCGGGCGAGGCAAGGCTATGGCACGACAACGCAAGGCTAGGCAATGCACGGAAGGCAAGCAAAGAGTAACGGAAGGTAAGGAAGGCAAGGGAAAGCAAGGAAAGGCAAGCGTAACGGAAGGAACGGCACGGCAAGGGGAAACAAGGCTAAGGCACGACAACGCACGCTAGGCAATGCACGGCAAGGCAAGGAAAGGGTAACGCAGGGGAAGGCACGGTCAGGTGAGGCAAGGATAAGGCACGACAATGCAAGGCTAGGCAATGCACGGCAAGGCAAGGAAAGAGTAACGGAAGGCAAGGAAGGCAAGGGAAAGCAAGGGAAGGCAAGTGTAACAAAAGGCACGCCACGGCAAGGGGAATCAAGGCTAAGGCACGACAACGCACGGCTAGGCAATGCACGGCAAGGCAAGGAAAGGGTAACGCAAGGCAAGGCACGGTGAGGCTAGGCAAGGCTAATGCACGACAACGCAAGGCTAGGCAATGCACGACAATGCAAGGAAAACTTAAAGCAAAGGAAGGCACGGTCAGGCGAGATAAGGCTAAGGCACGACAACGCAAGGCTAGGCAATGCACGGAAGGCAAGCAAAGAGTAACGGAAGGTAAGGAAGGCAAGGGAAAGCAAGGAAAGGCAAGTGTAACGGAAGGAACGGCACGGCAAGGGGAAACAAGGCTAAGGCACGACAACGCAAGGCTAGGCAATGCACGGCAAGGCAAGGAAAGGGTAACGCAAGGCAAGGCACGGTCAGGCGAGGCAAGGCTAAGGCATGACAACGCAAGGCTAGGCAATGCACGGAAAGCAAGCAAAGAGTAACGGAACGCAAGGAAGGCAAGGGAAAGCAAGGGAAGGCAAGGGTAACGGAAGGAACGGCACGGTAAGGGGTAACAAGGCTAAGGCACGGCAACGCAGGGCTAGGCAATGCACGGCAAGGCAAGGAAAGGGTAACGCAGGGGAAGGCACGGTCAGGTGAGGCAAGGATAAGGCACGACAATGCAAGGCTAGGCAATGCACGGCAAGGCAAGGAAAGAGTAACGGAAGGAAAGGAAGGCAAGTCAAAGCCAGGCAAGGCAAGTGTAACAAAAGGCACGCCACGGCAAGGGGGGAGAACAAGGCTAAGGCACGACAACGCACGGCTAGGCAATGCACGGCAAGGCAAGGAAAGCGTAACGCAAGGCAAGGCACGGTGAGGCTAGGCAAGGCTAATGCACGACAACGCAAGGCTAGGCAATGCACGACAATGCAAGGAAAGCTTAAAGCAAAGGAAGGCACGGTCAGGCGAGATAAGGCTAAGGCACGACAACGCAAGGCTAGGCAATGCACGGAAGGCAAGCAAAGAGTAACGGAAGGTAAGGAAGGCAAGGGAAAGCAAGGGAAAGGCAAGGGTAACGGAAGGAACGGCACGGCAAGGGGAAACA